>NC_043980.1:10079053-10379053 GCF_902150065.1 Myripristis murdjan
AGTAGTTGTAGTTATATTATTATAGTTGTGGTAATGTCAGTAGTAATGTGATTAGTGTGAGTATAAGTCTCAGTAGTAATAGAAAGAACAAGAATTGTGTTTATTCTATTTCCTTTGTCATAAGAAAAACAATTTGTACTGTTAAAGTGAGTAGAAGCCAAGATAAAGTGAGACAAATGATATTATTATTTGTTGGCACTGGGAGGCTACACATGAGCAGAACTCCAAGAAATTGTTGTGAGTGGGCAGATCGGTAGTCACGAACCAACACTCACAAATCGAGGAGTTTCAGCCCATCACTGCCAAGCAGCCTCTGTCTTGCTTTGAACTATGAGTAATCTATTGTCTCAATCAAAGATCATACTTTCTTTTGTGTGACTTGTCAATATTAGTCTCACTTTTTCCAGCTAAAGCTCACATGTGAGGCAGTCGAATTAATCTGTCAGCAAAGATGCAGGTAATCTCATCTGACTGCAACTAAATGAGATTGGTTTAAATACCTGTGTGTGTGTGTGTGTGTGTGTGTGTGTGTGTGTGTGTGTGTGTGTGTGTGTGCGGGCGTGCACTGGAGTCAGGAAGGCTTAGACTCCCCCTGCAGTGCACTCTCACTTAGTTTAGGTGTAATCCAGTAGAGCTGACAGATGTAAAGAGAGCCGTGACAATAAACTAAATTAACACTTAGACGTACACGCACACATTCACTTGCATACATATACACACACACACACACACACACACACACACACGCACACATATGAAACACACACATACTCTTCCAGTCTGCAAATATCACTTTAACTTCATTCTTAAAGGGGCTGACCCTGAAAGTGTTGTCATAGCCATTTTATTTTATTTTTTTCATCCACATATTTCACAATACCATAGAAGATCCATGGAGGTGCAAATAAGGACAAGCACAACACTGATGTCACAGCCTTTCAACATCATAACCAAAAGCGAAAGAGACAGTGAGAGAGAGAGAAAGAGATAGACAAAAACAGAGAGAGAGAGAAAGAAGAGATGAAGAAGAAGACATGACAACACTTGACTGTTTCTTTGGGCGCGTGAGCCCAGGCAGGCACTTTACAACTGGGTGTCAAATCTCAGGTGGGGCTGATGTCTTGAGGTAAGCAGGAGGAAGCACAGAGCGTTGACGCCTGCGGTGTACGTGACCTTTGACCGAATACGTTTCTGATGTATGACGAGTCCAGGTGGGAAATGAACCATTCCCCCTGTCAGTGTGAGCGCCTTCCTCTGCCCACTGAGCTCTATAAACCGCGTTCCCACGGTGACCAATTAGAGACTTCACCCAGGAGAGCATGTGCAGCCAAGACATGGGGGGGGGTGTATATCCATCCCCCAAAGTCCTATGTTTCCAGGGCCTAATATTCCCTCAATGATTTTTCTTTTAATAGACCATATTCAAAAATTTCACATATGATTTACTTAACAAGGTACTGTCAGATTATACATTTCTGTTAATATACCAGAGGACATGGACATTGTGGACATTATTCTTTTTAGGTTCAGGGAACGTAGGATTTTGCATGTTGCAAATGTTTAATGTTATATGGCTTACGGTGTTTACGCCAACATTAATGCCAGCTTTATTGAAATGTGTATGAACAAGAGAATATTATATTTACTGAACATGTATTGTAATATCATTTTTGTGGTATGGACACTGTTCTTCTTTTCAATGAGAAAACACAGGATTGAGGGAACATACAAAAAAAAAATATTACATGGAGGGACTGTAGGTGCTGGAAATATTGGACCTTGACAAAATAGGGTGGATCCCCATTTGTGTGCTACTGTTCTGTACCAAGATACACATCATATAAACACTGGGAATCAGACAAACAGTTATCATTTCACAGATTCCCCTGATGAAACTGACATCTCTGCAAATTTCAAGCATCTGATGTAAAAGCTCTGGAGCTAATTTGATTACTAATTTTGATTGCTATCTCAAGTCCTTGTGCTTAAATGTTGAATTAACACCAGTTTTGCTGCTCAGGTGTGACGTACGCTCACATGGCCACAGTGGGATCAGTTCTTTTAGACTCCATCAAAACCATGTACTTCCCTCGGCCCCTGACATAAGCCCACGAAATTATGTGAGGACAAAATCTGCCAAATGGACATTCAGTTGGGTGTGTTTCAGTGTTTGTTAATTCTGGGTTCTTAGTGACAGGACATCCAACCTTAGCCTAAAAAGCTTCACTCATGCAAATACAGCTACATTCCATCAGGTTTACATTCAAGGGTACAACACAGCAAGCCTTAATTTAATAGAACCCACCCATATTCTTCACAATTTCAGTGTCCTGTTGGTGGCTAGATTGACATCAAGCTGGCAGGAATATTTATTTTCGCACTTTAATTGAGGGTTACTACTTTGTGCTCAGAAGTTGCAAACAATAGAAATGCTGCGACTTAACACTTGCAGACCTGTGAGATGTGTGAGTTGAAGCTGGGGGCGAGGACTGGCACAGAGCAACATTAGCTGAGATACATTACACAGTACACATTTATAAGACCACTGCATTAAGAAATCATGATATGCAATAAAAAATAATGCACACAGACATTGCTCAACATGATCATGTACTGTAAAAAAAAAAAAAACAAAACAAAACAAACAAACCTTGCACTCATTTTGCGTTTCCTGTTGAGTATTAAAACCAATATGTATAACCATGATAACAGGTGGCATCTCAGATTTTTTTTTTTTTTTTTTTTTTTTTTTTGCATCAAACACAAGCAACTTGACACAAGACAAGAAAAGACACAACTTTCTGTGTCACTTTGTTAAGAAACCCTTAGATAAATGGCATCATTAAATGTTCATTCTGTAAATACACTCTAAAGCATCAATGATCTTTCCCACAATAACTAAAGTAGATTAAGAGGCCAAGAGATTACTGGATGGTAAATTTAACCATAGCCAATAAAAACTCAATCGCTGAATGTGCTTTTAGAGTCGTGTGACTTTGACACATTCAGTCAATGCCAGAAGTTAATCCACCCATGCAACCCCCCTCACTTAGGTGATTCTGTGGCTGAGCTCAAGTCTGACTGTATCACATTACAGAAGTAAACACGAGTGTGGACATCAATAGAAAAAAAGAAGATACACCACTCTTAACTATTTAATAGCTCCATATCACACCTTCCAGTCCACCGGCAAGCTTCCTACCCCTCACAAAAAACATCTAAGCCTCAGTGTAATACATCTTTATACCGCCTTAAAATCAACACCAAAACCTCTTGTCACCTCCTCTCGATGTAAAAACAACCTGGTCACTGTTGGCTGACGTCTCCCTTTCTTTAACCCAGTTTCTCCTCACTGTTTGTGGTTGGCGGGGTTGGTTCTCTGGGCAGCGTGGCAGGGGTCCAGGGACTCCTTGGTGGCCCCTCTGAAGACATCTACGTCGTGGTCGGTCCAGGGGGCGATGTTGCCCAGCACGGTGGAGCTGCAGTCGGCCAGAGCGGCCACCTCGACGGGCTTCAACACCCTGTCCCACAGGTTGAACTGGGACAGCTCCCCCACCAGGGCCTGGGTGGCATCGAAACGCCCACCCAACGTGTCCTTGGGTAGGGAGAGTTAGAAAATCTTAAGGGTTTGTTTCTACAATGTTAGCATTAATAACCAAAAATCTGATCTTAGTACATTACCTCACATTAGAAATAAATAGAGCTGACAGTCCTAATCTTTGTGCTTAAAGGACCATACCAGCAATTTTGAATGTTTGGCGCATTTACTGCAGTTTACCCATACTTTATATTGCAATAAATCATTTTGTAATTCACGCAGGAGAACAAAGTCAAAACCCCTTAATTTTTATAATTGAATTTTTGGTTGAAACACCCACCTTATACTGTTCTGCTTCTGTGGCTAACAAACTCGTCAACATTCATAAACCACAGACCTGACAAATGGCTGAGTAAAGCAAATAGTTCCCTTATTTTCCCTGGCAGAGGAGGGACCATTTCACTTTTCAAGTCCACCAAGTCAACAAAACAGTGCTGCTACTTTTAGGAAAGCTACTGTGGACAACTCTATTATGTTGATTCAACACTGGTGTGAAGAAGATTTGAAGTCTCAAAGTTCATTTTCATATCATAGTGGAATGAATGGAAACCAATGACTGAATAAAAGGTAGAAACAATTATACTGGCACCATACATTTGGTAAATATTAGGCTAAACATACAAAATCAGCAGCATGGTCCTTTATGATCAAACTCACCCTCAGAGTGAGACAGTATTCTTAATAAGAACAACATGTTGTTGTACTAAAACAGTGGAAATTTATTCTAGTCACTATTGCAAATCATGGCTGTACATGTTAGGGCAAGAATGGGACATGATAACTTGTAGTTCTTGTGCAGCGATACAACTGAAAATATGGAGTCCAGTCACTCTTTCATACATGCATTTCATATTTAATCCTCAAAAATCCATGGTGAAGATTTTCAACACATGTCAGGGTGGGAAACTACCAGGAAGAGCAATAGCCTACAGCCCAGCTACATTCTCCCTTAAGATACACAACAATTATTTCACAGATTCTATACTGGAAAAGTGTCACAGAAAAAAATCGCAAGAATCCAGAGGGACATTAGTTCACAATATGCAGCGATATATATGTGCCCCCCCTATCGCTAGCAGAATGTATTCAAGCAGTGTTAGTGTTTCTTGGTTATTAAAACTGTTACCTCTATTCTAAGGTCTTCAAATTATGTGTTAAAATAGCACTAGTTTGATGCAAGTGTGTGTGACGCAAGACCTTATTCCTGTCATGGAAATAAGGTCAATAGTCAAAGCAATGAACGTCCTCAGGGATATTATGTTTTTGTCTTTTATACAATGGTTACAACTGCATGTGTAGTGTCAAATTTTTTTTTTTCCAAAGTAGTTTAGGCTATAATACATTTTTAAATAAACAGGAGTGCACAAGCAAGATTGTGAACTAGTTCCATGGTTGGGAACTAGTTCAAAAGTTGGCACTGCAATCACCAATTCCCGACTAACCCAGCTTTATTAAATTCATCAACACAGTTGGAACGTGTTTGACCCCTTCGAGTGGAAATAGTGCAGGATGAAGCTTCATCTAGACACAGAAATTTGTATTGGGATTTCTCTCTCCATTTAATGTCTGTAGGTCGTGCCAAAATGAGATTAAAAAATATTTATTCTCACTGAAAGCGCTCTTGCAAGGAGGGATGTCCCTGGATTTGCCCCATGTAGTCAACTTATCCAAACAACACTGACTCATCATTCATTCTTAACAGATTTATCACCTGGTCCATCTCTCTAATAACTCTCCACTAAATTGAGTCTTGTAGCACCATGCAGCCTCTTACAGATACCCAGTTTGACGCTTTTTATCCTTTATGTAAGGCCGATGGGCTGTCAAATGTGCTTTTTTTGTCTTTTGACCCCGGGGCAGGGGATAACGTCGGATTTCGTAATGGTTATGTAATCTGTGTGCCTCACTAATGAAAATGAGAGGCAGGCCGGTGTGCGGACAAACACTGTTAGGTCTCTTTTTGTCCATGTGTGAAAAACAGATGGTAGTCCTTATCTATCTATCTATCTATTCACCAATTCTAACACACCCACCCCTCCCTCCATCCGTCTCACCTGCTCCTGGCCCAATATGAGGACTCCCCCGGGTTTGATGGGATGCCAGGCAGCCAGTCCCTCTCCCCTCCCCTTCATCTTGCCCCCCTGGTAGGCCTTCCACACCCCGTCCCTCAAGGTCCAGCTCACACAGATGTGCTGCCACTCATCCTCTGGCAGGGACAGGGGCAGCTGCGCCACCTACGGGTCAGAGAAGACAGGGATACACCGGGCAGATTGTTAGGGCGGCTCTGACGGGCGTGGAGTTATCGCAGCGTTGTTGATTTACAAATGGCAAGACACTGAGGGCAGTCCCCACTGCTCAAACACAATACTTTCATTGGTCATTGTTCTTTTTATTATAGCAGATCACTGTCAGGTTCAGAAAGCTTTTACCTCTTCCTTAGGATTTTTTCTGTCTACTTCATAAACAGAACGTTATCATGTATATGAAACGGGACTAAACATGATTATATGGAAAAGGGCTGGAGTCAATTCACTTTAATCAAGTCAACATAAAAGTGAGACTGTTCTGCACTGCTCAGCAATAAAACATTAATTCCCTTTTAGTTCCTTAAAAAATATATGAGCTGTTATTTCGTTTCACCAATAACCACTAACTTTCCAATTAGCTTGCAGCGCTGCTGTATGTTTACATTGTCCAACAGCAGGGAAAACTAATAATTTTCCTCTACTCAGGCTCTTTCGCTTGACCAGTTATATCAGGAAGCCTAGAGGCTGTGAAAAGGTTTTTTTCACCAGAGGAGGCAATTTATTATAGAAAAAATATTTGTATATGACATTTTGAATTCCATAAATAATTTCTCAACCCTCCCAATTTTATCTCATGGCTGGGAAACGCTGTAACAGAGAACTGCTGCGTGGAGAAATCCCCCCATGCACCTTGTCGTTGATGAGTAGCTCCACAGGGTTGTGGGCGCCCTGCAGCAGCACAAGCTCATTGGGCTGCCCCGGGACGGAGTAGGAAAAGGGGGTCCCGATGCCCCCCTCTTTGGCCTTGAGCCATACGCAGGCGGTGAAGGCGTACATCTCAGGCATCTCTTTCCTGACCAGGCCGTACATGTAGTTGGTTCGCATGGGGAAGGAGATGACGAAGCCATCGGGGAACGACGGCTCTGTCAGAGCTGGAAGAAACAGAGGCAGAGAAATAATGAGAGAGAGAAGAGGAAAGGAGGAACAAAGATAG
Source organism: Myripristis murdjan (assembly GCF_902150065.1). Taxonomy (NCBI): domain Eukaryota; kingdom Metazoa; phylum Chordata; class Actinopteri; order Holocentriformes; family Holocentridae; genus Myripristis; species Myripristis murdjan. The sequence goes on from NC_043980.1 coordinate 10,085,892, forward strand.
GAATTAAAACTATACTACCACTTATCCCTGCCTTCATTTTCTTTTATTCACATGAACTGACAGCAGCACATCTCCAGACTTTCTTTCCTCACGTCATGTCTTCTCTCCCTCTATGCCTTCACTTTCTCCATTCCCTCTTCACATTGCATATTTCCACATCAGATCCTATTTCTGTGCATTGATCTCCTATCAGTAGATCTGTACTGCAAATAGGCAGGCAGTGCACACTGGCACTCTTTTTATTTTCACTACAGAGCCTTATTTTGATGTCTTTCTATTGCTATTAATACTCACAAGGGGTGTACAGATTCATTTGCCTTTCACACATTGATTACAAATTAGATTCAACGGCATTGATCTACATAAAGACATACATAAAATGAAATGCTCTGACTTCAACCTGAATTGATATGAAACGCTTTCACTCAAATCATTCATGATTCTTAAAATTATTCAAGAACTAACGCTGTTGTTTCTAACTGAGCACTATCAAATGCAACATTTTTTTAGATTCAGTAATGTTCAAGCAATTCTGCTGTCTGTTTTTTCACATTTCAGATGAAAAATAGACTTACATTAGTGCACATGCTTAACAGATTAAAAAATGTTTTCGTTAAGAGTATTGAATTTAATCATCAGACTGGAATTGTGGTTTACACACAACACAAATCAAATTGAATCTCTGCTGAGCCAAAGATTCACACCGCTAGTATTTACTATTTATCTCACTCTCATCAATAGTTTATTCGCTACTGCTATTACTGCTATGACGGCCAGATTCCCCCACAGCTCTCATTTAAATTTCATCAAATCTAATCCTTTTTCTAAACACACCGCCTGCCAGTTTGGAGATGCAGCAGTTGACCTAGAGCCAATGATAACATAACCTATATCCAAGCCTCCCTCTCACAATCCCTCAAACTATATATTATCCTTTTTATCCATCTGCCCATCTTGTTATTTATACAGTATTATAATGCCTCGTTTTGTTTTTAAATCCATTTATCCTACATGCCTCCCTCCCTGTATTTATCTCGCCACCTCACCCATGTCTTCCCTCTCCTCCTCCCTCTCTTCTTCCACCCACAGACTCACTGTGCTCCAGCTCGGTGATGCGGTGGTTGACCGTGTCGATGCCCTGGTTGATCTTTTCATGGTGACCCTGGGTCTCCTTCCTCATGGCCTGACGCTCCTTCTCCAGCATTTTGATCTTTCTCTCCAGCTCTCCCTCCAGGTCCTCCACCCTCCAGGTGCCCTTTCCACGCCCCGAGGAGCCCTGAGAGGGCGGCCTGGCGGCAGGGGAGGTGGGGCGGCGGCCTGCTGGGTGAGGCGCGGCAGGTGGGGAGGACGCACCGCTGGCTGGAGCGGGCGCTTTGCTGCTGCTACCAGCTGAGCTGCTACCGGCTGAGCTGCTACCAGCTGAGCTGCTGCTGCTGCTGCTGCTGCTGCTGCTGCCGCTGCTGCTGCTGCTTACACCCACAGATGTGTCGGTGAGGTTCAAGGCAGCAGGGCCGATCTCCGCCTGCAGGAGAGGAGAGAGAGAGTGGGAGGTGGAGATTGTGCTGATTAGAAACTGAAACAACACAAAAGGTGGTCAAGAAGAAAATCACAAAGAAAGGCAAACAGAGAGAAAGAAATACTGGGTAAGAAACAGAAAACCATCTGTCAATGATGGATTTAAGATGGAACGCAGCCTGGAGCAAATCTTACCACTAATCTTATTGTGAGTTGTAGTAGTGGAGGCAGTATCAGACTTTACTGCAATGTTTTCATAGTACTACTGCCAGAAGTAGTGGTACAACTAGAAGTGGTAATAGAGCTAGTAGTATTAGGAAAAAATCTCTATCTTTACAAGTCATTTTGTCTCATATTCTGTGTTAACTCCTTGAACTCTGATTTTTCCATCAATTTCCCCTTAAGTAGCTTCAAAATCAGATTTTTTTTCCATATTCTGTTACAAGGTCACAAACATATTGTGTATCTGCTGGCTGAGACACTTAATCAAAGCTACATCACACTTACACTGAGTGAAAAAGCCATGATGCCATTGTTTTATGGCTGCACCATTACATCAAAAAGAAAATATCTAGATTTCTTGTGCATCATGTTATGTATGTTTTCCTGTAATTCAGCAGGACATGATTGGCATTTTTTTGGATCTCCAGTCAAATTTAAAATACATTTCTGTGGGTTTGATGATGAATCACGAAACCACCTGTGGGAGTGGCAGAATTGAGAAGGTTTTCTTAAAAAAATGAAGAATCTTCCAGTGGGATGAGATAATCCCACTTGTTTTCAATGCCAGCCAACTTGTTTCCAGAATGTTCTTGGATCAAGTGTCATTTTCTTGATACTAGTGGGCTGGTCTACCTTATCGTGCCTTTTATCAACATATTTATATTTGTTCTCATCAAAATTCCTGAAACTGCAACTGCATCGGAAACAAGCAGGATTATCTCATTCCACTGGAATATTTTTTTCAAATTAAAAACAAGATTTTAAGACGAAATATAACGCTGTATGTCTTGTTGAGATGGGGATTTTTTGCAGTGATCAGAGGTGTTTTTGTAGCTGTAGGACTAGTGTAAGTAGTGTAAGTATTCATAGCAGTTTTTGAAAAAATGTGTTGGTAAAGCAGCAGTAAAATAAAATGTGTGAGTGGATGAGATGGCTGAGAGGGCAATATAATATCAGGAGAGTTGCTGAGGCAGGACAGGATATGTGGACATCCAGGTTGTAAATTCACACTGAGGGAGACAACCTTGTAACTGACTCTGCTTGGAGAGGGCTGGCAGCAATGCAGAGTGTGTGTGTGTGTGTGTGTGTGTGTGTGTGTGTGTGTGTGTGCGTATGCGTATGCGTATGCGTATGCGTGTGTGTGCGTGTGTGTGTGTGTGGTTACAAGGCAGCCACTATCTGTCATCCTCTTACACATAAACATACTGTACACACAAGCTGGATTCCTGAAGGTCTCTCTCCTGCTCGCTTTCCTGTCCAGCCAGCTTCATCTTTTATTTATGCCGCTCTCCTGCTGCTGGATGCGGAGGTATAAAGGGTAGAGGCTGACAGAGGAGGGGAGACGGCAGGTGAAAAGATTTCCCATGGGCTCGTGGGGAGCGTGCGCAAGGCATGAGGAGGGCCTGTGCCATGAGTCGTTTGTGAGAGGAGTGGAGAGGTGAGGATATAAGAGGACGTGATAAACGAGGGAGGCAGGCAGCAGGGGAGGGAGGGAGGGGGGAACGAGTCAGGGCGCCTACAGTAATGAACATGGATGCCATTGTGCAAGCCAGCAGGGAAAGCAACTCACTGCTGCCATGACTTCTGCATGCATCCACTGTGTCACATCTATAACTATAAGGTACTGTGTTACATGATTTTATTTGAATATATTCACCGCCACCCAGATTATGTTTTTGTACTGTGAACAATACATCTGGTGTTGATTACTTAAACAAATTTACTCTGCACACTAAAAATACAGCACATATAGGCCTGATTGTCTAATTAGGAAACTGATTGATATCATTGGACCCCTTTGGAAATCCGTAATTATCAGGTCAAATGTCCTGAGGTCAAACAACAATGGAAATATAGAGAGGCAACAAGAGAACGACGTTTTGTTGTTGTTGTTGTTGTTGTTGTTGTTGTTTAAGTCAGTTTGTCTCAGTGTGTTTTCCAGTAGCCCTACCTCCAGTTTCTCGATGCGGTCCTTCAGGTCCATGATGGCCCGCTCCAGCTCCTCCACAGCACGGGCGGTCTGCAGCTGCGCCGCGGCCGAGGAGCTCACCTCATCCCCGGCCATGAGTCTACGGTTGCCGGTCCAGACCCCGACACTGCGCTCGGGGACGCGCCTCTCCTCCTCCAGGCCGGTCTCACACTCGTTCAGCTTCCCCGTCAGCTCCCGGATGGTCCTCTGGTCCATCAGGATCTGGTCGTTCTGCTGGAGAACCATCTGCCGGAGCTCGTCCGCGGTGGTCCGGAGATAAGTCCAGTCTTCGTCCTCGGTCCCGTACAGAGGCTCATCCGCTTGCGGCTGCTGTGCCTCCCGCTGCTCCTGCTGCCTCAGACCCTTGGGCTTGCATTCTCCGACCGGCACAGGAGTGCAGATCAGCCGGTTGAAGCTGAACTGCTTGGTGGTCCCCGCGCCGGTCACCTCCCCGGGGCTGAGCTCGTTCAGAGTGGGCACCTCCAGGCCAATGCCCAGCCCGTTCCCTCCGTCGTAGGACTCAGAACCGTGGAGAGCGCCCAGCGGCCCTGCGTGCGCCACAGATCCCGGCGCCAGAGGCTGGAGGAGAGTCTCCGATGTCAGGGTGCCGTTGTCGCTGAGAGGCGCGGCTCGTTTCCGTGGATAAACACTGGCGATGATGCAGATAACCGCGCCGAGGAAGGCAAGCGTGCCCGCGGCCACAAGGACCACCACGAACTTCATAGTGGCTGTGGAGATCGAGAGAAAGACTGAGGGACTGGTCTCATACAAACATATGCACACAGCTAGACAGAATAACCTGAAAATAATAAGAATACTGTCTCCTTCTGGATGATAAATCAGGCTACAACCAGCTGCATCGACCCGCACAGCGGCAGGTAGACTATGCTAACTATACCACACCACCATGTTCATGATCCCGCCGTCAAGTGGCTTCCATCTAGGAGCTAAAACCCTGTCTGACATATGGGATCACAGCAGCTGCTGTCGGTAAAAGAGGCACTTACGCGAGGAGAATTCACGTTCGGCGGATGTCGGAGGTGCAGCTGTTTTCTTGACTCCCTCTCCGTGTAAATATTGATGGCACCACCGCGTCTGGACCAGCGATGCTCTGTCTCCAGCTCCGTGTTGCTAAGCTGCTCTCCTCCGTGCGTTACCATGGGGACCGCTGGAGAGGAGGAGCGAGGCTGCGGGCATGCGCCACACAGAGCTGAACCCCGGGCAGCGTCGCGAACAAACAGGCTGCTGATGGAGCCGGGGGGTGCGCCAGCGTGCATGCGTACGTGTGTGTGTGTGTGTGTGTGTGTGTGTGTGTGTGTGTGCGCGCGCGTGTGTGTGTGTGTGTGCGCGCGCGCGCGAATGTTTTCATGTTAACTATTATTAATATTCATGAGAGGTTTCAAGTGTGCAATTCTCGTGCCTATTAAGCCAATCTGATCATTTACCCCGTTTTAAGGGAGACATTCTAACAAGAGCAATGCAAATAACACATTGCACATGATAAATACACCGAAAAGATACCAACTCCCCCACTCACATTCATGCATCCATGTGTAATCCATGCACATGCACACTCAGAGAACACTGCTGTGCAGCAAACATCTGCAGTAACAGAATCTCACTGGATAACAATGTGTAATTGACATTTAAATACAAGCAGCCAGAATCTCTTTTCTCGTAAGGCATAATGACTTCCATGTAGGCCTATTAAAAAATGGGACAGCATCACCTGTGAAGCACAAACAGAGAGATCATATACAACCACCTGACACAGAGACAGAGAGAGAAGGAGGAGGAGGAGGGGGAGGAGGAGGAGGATGAGAAGAAGAAGAAGAAGAAGTTATTTTGTGATAAAGTGTTCCAATTCTCTTTTTCAGCGAACCCACTTTCCCTCACATTGCAGAAATGTTTTCCAGAATGCATTTCGACAATCTCTTGAGAAGTTGCATGAACTTCTTCTGCTCAGCTCTGGGTTATATGTGTAGGTGGAGGGAGCCGATAGCAAAAGTGCAGCAACACACTTCTGTTTCCAGTCAAGAAACATGTTGCATTGGATTCCTGTCTTTTGAGGCTACTATCAGTACAGGAAATAGATCTCTGCTTCCTCTGCCATGGATTCTACCTCATGTGGTTGTTGGCCATCAGTGCAAAATGTGAGTCTATGAAAAGGAGCCCTTGCCCTTTGATCCTTATAGGACTGACACCAAAACCGCAAAGCCACTTATCATCTATCAGATTATCTCCTATCAGAATCTTTATCTTCTATCAGACTCCATCGCTATGTTTGAAATATCTTGACATGTCATGGCATCATCTACATCGGTCCAACTATCCGCTGAAATAAGAAAAGAGAGAACCGTGTCAAAGTGTTTTACAGTGTATTTGCCCTGTAAAATGTCAATCAGTAATTGCAGCATGTTGCCCTTCTTGAAGCAGTCACTTCACTGCCAGCTTTATTCACCGGTCTTTTCATGCTGAAATGTATTCTCATGCCTTTTGACACATGATCTGACAGTGTGTGACGTGCACACGCGTCTTTACATGGCTTGAGTAATGTTAGCAGTCAGTCGAGGGAAAAATAACACTTCCCATGTTTCATCTGTCTTCCCTCACTCCTTCTATTTCTAGTCCAAGCACCTCACTCCTACATGACCAATCTGTGTTCCCAGCATTATTGTTGCAGCACCTTGGCTCTGACACTTCCACCCATTTCTGTTTGTTGGTTGAAAAGCTGGTGGTCTGGGCATCAGAGCTTTTTTTTTTCTTCTGCTGTTTACACCCATTACAGTCCATCAGCCAAATGACTAAAGTACAAACGTAGGAGTGGAGTTACAATGACTTTGAGAAAGAGCCCGGAGATTCATTTTCAGTCTATAATGTCAAACTCTCCATAAAATATACATGGATGCATCCAGATGGTTTGTATTTAAGTTAAGCTGAGACCTCAGCAGCAATCACGGCTCAAACAGCAGGGCAGTCGAGTTTTTCTGCCTCAACCAGTAGCCTCTGTTGTGGATTACGAGTTCAGTTGTAAGCCACACACACACTTGCACACTTGCACGCACGCACACACACATAGACACGTACATACACACACACTGTTATCTCCAGGGGGGCTGATGCAGCATGCACACACACACACACGCATGCACAGATGTGGGCCACTAGTACCAAACTACAACTATTTCAGTTCCATCTGTCCTCTAAACCCAGTAATGGCCTATCAGGAATGAGATGGGGTGAGAGACAGAGACAGAGAGAGGGGAGCGGGGGGCGAGAGAGAGAGAGAAGATCGGGAGAGAGAGAGAGAGAGAGAGAGAGAGAGAGAGAAAGGGAGGATGGGGAGAGAGAGAGAGAGGGAGGGAGGGAGGATGGGGAGAGGGAGAGAGAGAGAGGATGGGAGAGAGAGGGAGAGAGAGAGAGAGAGAGAGGATGGGAGAAGGAGAGAGAGAGAGAGAGGGACAGGGAGAGAGAGAGGATGGGGAGAGGGAGAAAGAGAGAGGGGGACAGGGGGGAGAGAGAGAGGGAGAGAGAACTGAACTGAACTGAATAACAACAGAGATAACAGCCCTATCTATCTATCTATCTATCTATCTATCCAGTTCATCTATTCTTGGTACATTGTATTTATTGTCTCTATTACATAATCGCATAAACTGGCCTTTAAATCTCATATTTCTTCTTGTAATTTCCTCTCTTTCATCTCATTTATATCCATTTCGTTTGTCTCAACGCCAAGAGAAAGAAAAAAAAAAAACTGTTGAAGAGTAATGTTGTCATCCTCACATCACAGAGACACTCAGCGATGAAAACACAGGCGATATGACCTTAATATGTTCCCAGCCCTCACTCCCCTCGCCTGCAGTGCAGCTCTGAATGGCTCAACAGTGCCACCGTGAGGCACAATGGTGAACTGCATCAGCTCTGCATCACATGACCTTTGATCTTTTCAAACAGCTAAAGCTATTTAACATCATTTTCATCAATACTATTATTATTGTTGCTGTTGCTGTTGTTGTTAGTAGTACTAGTAGTAGTAGTGATGGTGGTAGTAGTACTAGTAGAAGTAGGCTAGTAGAAGCAATATCCTGTCCCTAGTGGAAATAAGTTTAGTAAGTTGATTTCAGTCATCTACAGCTTTTGCAAGTCACATACACATGTAAATAGATAAATAAGTCATAATAAGTTATATTCATATAGCGTAATATGATGCAAAGGTTTACTTTGGTTTGCAAAGGTTTACTCTCCATGTGACCTACTAACTTGGCCCACACCGGCCAACTTGCCCTTACAGGTCAATTTGATTAGATTTAACCAAAATCCTAAAATTTGGTGAAGCCACAAAATGTACATTCCTGTATTGATATCCAAGGGGGAAGAGAAGGAAGGACGTGATAGGGAAGAAGAAAAGGGAAAATGGTATACAAAAAGATGGGGGGGGGGGATAATAACTATATAAGATTTAATTATATTTTTATAGTTTAAAAGAAAATGAAACACTCAGGTCACTGGGGAAAGGTGGGAGGGGGTCAAAAGATGGATGGGAGGGCGCAGGTAAAGTTATAATCTGGATCATAGGAGGTTTAAATGGAGGTTTTATGGAGAATTTTTCCTTTTTTTGAAAGTTTGACTTGGTCATAACACACTGATATGCTTATTTTGCCTTCTGGGCAAATGTTCCTTTTTTGTATAATTCACATAATTTATCTTGTTATTTCACTTCATAACTTCGTGTGCATGCAAATGTATGTACATTCATGATGCCTGTGCGATTACCTTAGTGAACTGATGTTGTGTGCTATGCAATGTCAACATAATATTTCAGTTACTGGATTTTAGTCTGTAATGTCTCCTCCATAATGAAAGCAACTGGGAAAACAAAGAAAAAACAATCAAAATTTGGTCACAAAAAGACGTAAACACTGAAAATGACAGAAACAACAAAGAAAGGAGGTAGAAAGATTATTTTTGTTTGTATATTATGTACACCCAAGTGTCCCAACACCATTCATATATACATTATTGTTCATACCTCAGTTTTATAGTTGTATATCATGCTATTTTTAAATATTTTAAAAGTCTAGTAATTGTATTTCACATTTCCATTTCCTTATCAAAACCTCCACAAATGATCTCTCCTTTGACATAAATCTCTGTTCGGCGTTGGTTCTCATCCTTGTTTCAGCAGCCGCAATATTATCTGCAGCAGTTGTAGTATTTTTTTTTTTTTTTTTAAACTTTAGACTTTCCTCTGCATCTCCTCAGCAAGAGACTGAAACATGTTGAAATATTTAGGTAAAGCAGGATATGTGCATATTTACTCAACCTTTACTTTTTTGAGGTCATATAAATTTTATTCATTTTTCTCCCTTTGAAAAAAAGAAATGAAAGAGAGCCTGGTAAGTGATGTCTGACAGTCAAAACTGCACAGACACACACTCTCACAAGATAATAGTTTCTAATAAAAGTTTCTCGTTCAAAATTGAAAACAGAAATACAGAGATGCTCTCAGAAAACTTCAAATTGCTTCCAGCTGACCTTGGAATTTTGATTTCCTCCAGAAAAAAGTTTTTCTCTCGTTTTAAAATAGAGGATCCTCTGTTGCTATTTGAGACTTCATGTCAGATCCTGCATTATGGTTAATTTTGCAGAGAGGACAGAAAGTGGAGGCCGGGATGAATCCCATCGTCATCGATCAAAGGATCAAAGAGAAGTAAAGAGACATGAAGAGAAACTGGTGCCAGTAGCTCAAAAAGCATATTTTTATTTCTCCCAAAAAATCCAAATAACACTGTTTCACGGCTTAAAGCTGCTGGTTGGATTAAAAAAGAATTTGTTCTTAATGCCTTGCCTGGTTAAGGTTAAATAAAATAAAATAAAAACACATCATTATGCAAGACTGTGATTCTCGGTAGCTATTGACTGTTGAATTTGTCGCTCTGCCAGCCCACATCCACAGGCTGAAGTCTTAATTACAGATAATTAATAATCTTTAATTAATACTGACAGATCATGTAGCTGGCAAACACAAGAACTACCTTTTTAGCCTTACTTTAAATTGAATTTTAGTTTAGTTATTTATGTATTTATTTGTGTATGTTATATATGTAGCTTGCTGTCTTGGTCTGTCATTATTTTCTCCTTTTATTTTTATTTTTTAGTTTTCTTTTTAATATACCTTTTATTTTCTGGTTTTACTCACTTCTATACATATCCACATTTTGGTGTTTTATTTTGCACTCCTAGCCATTCATTTACTTTATACTGTTTGGAGTTTTCATTTACTTGTTTGTTATTTTCTCTTTTTTCATATCTTACTCAGGTTATTACCACTTTTGTTTTGCTATTCCCAGTTTTATCTGTTTCTTATTGGTCTTAATTCTGCCTCTGGTGTTTCCACTTTGCAAAGTGATGAGATTTATGAGAGCGTTTCCTCAGCTCCCGTTTTTATGTTTGTTTGTTTTTTGTATTGCTTTATAGTTTCACTGTGTGAAGCACTTTGTGTTACATGCTTTTGTGTGGAAAAGTGCTATATAAATAAAGTCTGATTGATTTTGTCTCTTGTTGCTGGTCTTTGTGTCTTTGAGTAGCAAGTCAGGGCTCCAGTGCTTTCAGCTCACCCTGTCGTCATAAAGATCCAAGTCAGTGCACACAAACGCATCAGAAAAAATGAAAACCGGCCCCAGCTGAAATAAGCCACAGGAACCAAAATGCTTTTCATAGCTTTTAATTAAAAGCCTTGTACAAGAAACACACACAGAAAGCAACAACAGTAACAGGTAACATGACACTGAATACATAATCTGTACAATAAGGGTTTGCAAAACATGCTTCAGAAGTTCAGATACATTACAATGTCATCATCATCATCATCAACCTCGTCGTCATTACCATCAATACAATTTACATAATTCATATTAGCATTGAACGAGACAAAACTGCAGTCTTGACACATTTAAATTCATCAGTCGGAGTTTGCCTTCTGATCAAACCCATATTGGACTATTTATAAAACAACAACAAAGAAAAAAAATGGCATTCAAATAAAAAGCATCACATTAACATTATGCATATTTCAAAAAAGTATTAAGATACAGTACAAAGGAAAAACAGGCTTAAAAAGCACAATTTTCAATTCATTAAACATCTTTACCCACGCATTTTAACAGGATCCTTCCTTTTTTTCCTCAATTAGTGCCACATCTAGCACTCAAAATTACATCAAATATAAGTGTAAAACAATTCAAAAAGGGAAAAAAGAACAATAAAAAAAGAAGTAAAATCAAGAGCCCTATTTGGTAGAAAGATAGGCCACTAAGTTGAGTTGTGCTACCCCATATGACAGGAAAAAAAAAAACCATTGCTATCAAACTGTTGAAACACTGCCTAACAGCCTAATACCTTACATATCTACCAACTGCAAGAGTCACTTCTATCCACCATTTAAAAGATACAGTAGATGAGAAGGTCCATTCCAAAACATGATATAACCATTTGGAGGAAAAAAAAAATAAAAATAAAAATCAGAAGTTTATCATTGAGTATCTGTAAAATATAGAGAACCCATGCAGTCTGCGTTGTTCGTCAAACACAAACCTTGAAAGTACCATAATTGAATTTTGTGCTAGGGATCGTCTTGGTGTCCCTTCCTATTCAAATGGTGGATATCTCATTTTGGAATAAAGCCTTTCATATATAATCTATGAGAGTAGTGAAACAGTATTGACGACGACTAAAAACCACCCAGTACATGACAGGAGAAGAAGAGGCGACATCTTCCTCGTCCGTGTTAAGAAGACATGAGGAACACTTGCGGTGCTTTTCGGCGCACGCACAACATCCAGAATTCACCACCGTTTGAAAAGAAAAAAGGTGATGGCAGATGCAATTCGAAGACTATTTTCCAACAGTACTGCAGTTTATGATAGTTTTTTTTATTATTATTATTATTTTAAGCACTGCAAATTTCAAGTCACAGTAGAGTCGAGGAAGTTGTTTGTTTTGTTGTTGTTGTTGTTGTTTTCTCTTCTTCTTAGCGTTTTCGGTACGACAGGAGCTCAGCGAGATGAGGAAAACGTCGCCTGGAGTGCAGCTGGGGTTGAACAGAGCAGCTATAAGGCAACACATGCGGAAGATTTTAAATATCGTAACACACAGGTACACCAGACGAAGAGGCGAGGTCTGGGGAGGTCTAGAAACAGGGGTGGGGGGGTTGAAGGGGGTGGGGTGAGGTGGGGGGGTAGCACCAGAGGACGGTTTGGAGGCTGGGTGTGAAGGGCTCGTTTTCTTCCAAGTACTTCAGGCGCGCTTAATAGAGAAGGCCAAAAAACCTTGAAATATTTTAAGAGAGTTGGCCTGTACACCTGGGTGAGGCTGCCACGATCAAACCTGCTCTGTTAAAAGTCACAATGAAATGACAAATACTTTCAAACTTTCCATGCCGGAGTATTCACTTATTTAGCGATAACTGGCGACAAATATTCTCAATTTCGATTTTTTAACCAGTACAAGCATGACAATTTGAAAAATCACACCGCTCCCATCAAATAAAACCTCTCCCTAATTGATCAACCGCTGGCTCATGGCTATTCATGCATTAAGCCCTAGTTTCACAAGGACTTACATCAAAATAAGGAAGCGCGATGCTGTGAAAAATGACATTTCACTGTGACTTTTAAAGCCAGACTTTCTAATCTTTCCTCCAACCTGAGGCCCGTTTTGACTGTTACATGATGTCACTTGGAATTTGAGCAAAAAAAAAAAAAAAAAAAGCACACCTGAAGTAGTTGGAGAAAAAAACTTTCTGTACATCCTTTTTTTCCCGCTCTGGTCGGACAACAGCGAGTCCCAAGTTGTAGGGCTTTCGTCTCAGTGAGACAGGGGGCGGCAGCACGGCAGGAAACAAACCACTGGGTTTGAATCCAAGAAGGAAGAGTGGAACCTCGGATTGTTTTTCACCCGCGAAAGAGGAAGGTGAGGCTTCTGCCAAAGTGGCTGGTTGAGCACAGAACGGACAAACTCACCAGCCACAGTCAGGATTTACCGTCATTTGACAGGCGGCTGGTGTTGATTGCCGACTCAGCACCAGAAGATGTTTTGCGTCTGGGCCTGGTTTGTCATAGCACCCTAGGGCTCAAATCCCCCGTGGTTTCACTGCATCTACAGTCAGCAGTATTTCACCACCACAGTGAGAAAAGTACCACCACTTCTTGATAATAATGATGTTCCTGACCCCTTGAGGGCAGTTTTCCTCTTTGGGAATGGATGCCCTCCCTGGTCAATAAGACATTCTGCTGCCAATTGCCTCAAAAATACAACAGAAGTGCAGTTTCAGTGTTTTGAATTAAACTTTATGTATCTAAAGAGCGTTTTTTAGCACTGCGTGAAGTACCAGAACCACAACTTGAACCAAACCCTGGGGGCGGCTGTGGACCCACAACTACCACCAACCACCGGTGCTACATATAATTCAGAGGAAACACTGAAACCTGGAATATGTTGGTCTCTGAAATGATTTTAAGTCTAGTTATGGAAAACATTACAGATTCTTCACTACGTGTGATCTTAGGTCCAAAAGAAAAGCCGAAGCTGTGTCCACTTCATCCAGGAAAAAAGTCACCTTTCACCTTTCTTAGAAGCTTTTATAAGGATTCCCACACATTTCTCATTTCCAAAAATGTGGATTCAAAAATTATGGTCACGCGTTCATTAAGATGTACAATATTGGCTGGGCAATGACTGCAAAACACGTCAAACCCTTCTAACTGCTGAGGAACTTTCTTAATAACAAACAAAAAGCAAAAATTTGTCAATTGGCAGTTTGTCAACATCTATGTCCAATGCATGGTCAAATTAAGTCACAAATGAAGTGCATCTGGATTGATATTTGTCGATGCTTTTGCAGAATTTGTCTGCAACTCCAGAAACTTTCAAAGACATTTCAAATTATGTTTCAAATATTCAGTGTGTAGGAAATCTGTTTGCCATGACCTAACCAAAGCTGGACAGTCGGGAAGGTCGGGTCAAACAAAACACACCAAAGACAACACATTTTTCCCCACTACAAAGCCTTAGTCTGGTTCGGTTACACAAACCCAAGGTGTAGCAGAAGGGAGACAATGAGCCATGCTACATGAAGCACTGACTGAAACTAGCATTGGAGAACTCACTAATAAAACACTGTTAGCTAAAAGACTGACCAGCAACATCCAAAAACAACAAAGCAGGGTGCTAAAACTACTTTTTTTGCCCTACCTGCCACAGTGTGAGGTGAAAAGACTACTTTCACCAGTCGCTCTGAATTTTTTTCAAGCCGACTTCGATGTCTGGATACAACACGCGCTCTAAAAACATCTGTCAGTCGCTGATTTGGCAAACCAATCAACCACACAATATACATCTACATTTGGCTTGTGGCTATAGTTAACTTCACTGCCTAAACCAGCATCAGTCCATGGACTTTCTAGACCTCAACACGTTGAGAGGTTATACGGCGCAATTCTGGCACACACAAAAACTGTATTACAGACTAAATTTTATTACAACTTAAAGCAGGCCAGTTTAGAGTCGTGGTGGACATTCCAGAATTGAGGATGGTGTCGGGTTTGTGAAAATCAGGGCAGGCAAGGAAAGACGGCAAGGACAGCAATAACTTAAAATCTCCTATTGTTTTTTTTTTATACTCTTTTGCAGCTTTTAAGGTTGTGCGTGCATATTCATATGTATATGCATGTGCGTTCAAGAGAGCAAGAGGAAAAGGCCTTGAAAAAGTCATGAAAGTCAACTACATAGAACAGGTTGTTTTTCGATGCAGTCAAGTGCATTGCATTTACCTCGCTGTATTGATGCAATATATCAGAGTCCAACTGTGTAAGTGCAAAAACACATCACCTCATTTATCATTAACGGCTGGACTTATCATGGAATTAGGGGGCAGGAAATTGGCATAACACCTGAAGGCAGTCAATACCAGCCTTCGCAGCAGAGCCTGTATCAAAATAGTATCCATTTCTTTCATTTACACTAAGTGTGCTTGATAAAAGTTCACCTCACATGCCGGATGGGCAGGGGTTTCACTTTTTCGGACAATTCTTTTACACCAGACAAGCTAACCTCAGCATACCTGAAGCAACTGAAAGAATACAAATACCATTTCCATCCAAGTCTGCTCGAAAGAGTCAGTGCTGTGCAAGTGGACAAAATATGGCAATTTAAGTGACAAGAAGGGCATATTAACTGCCCCTTTCGAATTTATACTCCTCTGTTTCAAAAAATATGCTCTTATTACTATTCAATGGCTGGGCGGTGTTAAGTTACATTACATTTCATTAATCATCACACAAGTATGGACACATCTTCAAGGAAAAAGGAGGGTGGGGGCTGAAGTGGCAACACTGGCAAGATATTTTCTGTGTTATCTATAGCAATCGACTTCATAACATCTGATCTCCTACGACTTGGTAGGGGGGTCATCAGTGGTGGTGCTGGGGGAAGGGGAAGAACCACTTTCAGGGGCAGCGGAAGGGGACGCAGGGCCGGAGGAGGGGGAGGGAAACTCCTTTATGGTGACAGTGACGAGGTTGGTGGTGACGTCAGTGACAACAACATCCTGGCAACTCGGTGCCATTTCTGGGCGCCAGTCGGGGTCCCCCTCAGCAGGGACCCTTTTGGGGTCAGCAGGGGCAGAGCTGTTGTTGCTGGGGGCAACAGTGGAAGGGGATTTGGACGGCTGACATTTACGCCGGCGTTGGCGGAGATTCTTTCTCCCGGCCTCCGAAGGCACCAAACGGTCCAGGGTGGACTCCTCCTCCTCATCCTCCAAGGAAGACGAGGCAGAACCAGAGGGGGAGGAGAGAGAGGGGGATGACGGAAGGAATGGGGGTGCTGATGCCGCTGGGTTTGGATCAGAGGATGGGGCGGGAGCAGACTGCTTGGTGCTCTGGCTCTTCTGTGTTGCTGTCTGAGGTTGGCTGGATTTGGGCTGGGGACCCTCAGAAGGTGATCCCACTGCAGGAGCTCCTGCACTCGGGTGGGACTGTGGGGTAGCTGGGGTGGGCTGGCTTTGAGTTGTGGTGGGAGATTTACCCTCAGAGCCACTAGAGCTGGAAGGGGAAGGAGGTGACTGGTACTGGGAGGGAGCAGAGTGCCTGTCCCGGGCCCCTGAGCCAGAGCAAATACCTGGGTGGGAGTGGAAAGGCCCAGCGCCTCCACACTGCAGCCCAAATGGCTTCCCGTACATGGGGAATCCCAGCATCTTCAGAGGCGGCTGGAATGGTCTATAGGGAGCCTCGCCCTGCCTCTTACCAATGATGCGATTGCGGGACGGGATGCTCTGGCGTCCTGTTTGAATACTCCTGCTGCCCGCCGCTGCGCCACCTCTACCTGGCTTATCGATGACTTTCAGGTTGAGGATGATGCGACCCCTCTTGACCTCTCGAGGCTTGACCCTGCGGTTGAGGATACGGACGGTCTCGGAAAAGGGGGAGACGTGTGGGCGAGAGGGGAAGCCACCTGGGCTGGAGAAGGGGGGCGCCATGGGGTCTGAGCGGGGGAGAGGGCGCCTGGACATACGGTGGCAACGGCGAATGTCTTTCTTCAGCTTGTGGGTGGCCGCCAGGGAGTTGAGTTTTGGAGACGGTGCCGCAGCTGAGGAAGAGGAGGAGGAAGAGGCAGAAAGATGGGTAGGGGCAGAGGGAGAAGGGGTTGCTCGGTTGGAGGTGGCCGAGGAGGAACGCGATGTGTTCTGGCGGGGGTTTGAGGCTCGGGTTCTGGTCTCTCCTTTCTGAGCACGAGCCTAAGGGGGAAGACAAATAATAAGGAGGGTGATTAGTAATCAAACGCTGCAAGCTAGCCAGCCTCTCTGGGGTGTGCATACACTTCCTAATTTTTGTACAAAACGTTCTGCCTTCATGACAATTTGATAATTCACTACACCTACTTTACTGTCAATACGCCAACATTAGTTACTATCTAACTCTCAAACACTCAACCAGACATGCAGCAACACAGCCACTGACTCTTTATAACCAGAGGAGCTGCTATCACAACTCTCTCCATTTTGTTTCTGACTGCTGTTGCTGTCCTAACCTGTCAAGAATTGTGATCACTCTGTTCACAAAAACAGTTATATGTTATGTGGTGTCCTCTTTAACTTTTCTAAATTTTAGAAAGCATCCAGCTTCTGCCCAAAAATAACAACATGCAGCACCTTTCCTAGGCAGACACTGTCCATCTGTGGTCGCTCCTATAGGCTTTTATGTAAAAATGGCACAGGCGGTTTGAATAAACTAGAACAGTATGGCTGTGTGTTCCCTGTGTGTCCCCAACAATGCTGGACTGCAAAAAAAGAAAAAATCTTCACCTTAACAAGTCAATTAGTCTTACATTCAGTCTTAAAATCTTAAGATCTTATTCAATGCAGTTTGACTTTTTTCAGGATTTTTTCTGGGGACAGGGATAAATTTATGTCACCCCGATGTCAGATTTTTTTTTTCAACTTGTTTTAAGAAAAACAAGATTTTAACACTGAACATAAGACTAAAATGACCTGCTAAAGAGGAGAATTTTTGCAGCATGAGCTTAGTGTGTTTTGAGCTCAAGCACTAGAATGAAATCCAACAATTTCAGCTTTAAACACAAGAGCCTGCTTTGAGTGGGTTAACATTATTCTTAGAGCAACAGCAAAACCCATTAACACTTTCCACTTGCATCATTTGAGTGCTACTCTAACAAAGCATAAGTTCCAAAGGAGCTACCTTAAACTGATGAATACCTTAAATTGATGTCTACAATTACTTCAGAATTTCACCATAGAAAAATGATGAAGAAATTAAAAAGACATGCTTACTCTTTGTGTATAACAGCAATGCCTCTGTTCAACAGCTGTAGGCAAGTTGACAGGCTTTTTGTTCATCTCTAATGTGTTCCAACATTTGTCAAAATGCCATTTTAGAGTCAGAGGCTCATGCACTTGCAAATACCTCAACATGTTAAAAACATACCTTCATGACAAAGTTTTTGGGTTTGGGTCCCCTTTTCTTTGGCCCATGCATTTCCCTTTCACGTTCCCTGAAAAAAGTAAATAAGAGTAACAACATTAAGAATTTGTCAGCTGACAGTCCATGTGACAAAAGCAAAGACAAGCTGAGCCGAAGAAGATGAGACGACGTGAGCGAGTGAGACAAAGCGAGTGTGAAGATGGTGATGAAAGCTGTGGGTGTATGAAAGCAGGGCTGTCGGACACAGAGAGCGTTTGAAGCCATGAGTCTGAACAGAGCCAGATACTCTGTCTTGATGTGACCATTTTAGCTTCCTGTAAACATCTCCTCTCTGTAAGCAGCACAAGGCTTTCAAGTGGCTTGGCAACAGACATAAAGGACTTCAGCAGAGATGGGCTTTTGAACAATCAAGGCAGAGAACAGGGGGAATGGAACGACAAGACACAAAAGCATGGAGGTAAAAAGCTGAAGCAAACATAAGCACTGTCAGCAAGATCCACCGGAGTTCACTTAAAGAACATAAAAAGTGCATAATATAACTAAAATCTGATAATGCCTCCTAAATATACCTAATGCATTTGAGTGGACAACAATCTATTAATACACTGAAACACTTTCAGCATTGGTGTCCCCAGAAGATTTCAAAATCCCAACCATTATAGAGAATACTATGTTCTACCTCTTGTGCTATGCAGGCAATACTCACTTCTGCTCAAAGCCCAATATCAGCCTATCATCCAGAATGTTCTCTTCTGGCTCCCAGGTGCTGTGCCTGAACAAAAAAGGAGCAATATAAAACAACACATTACCAGGGAAATCAATTTTCCACACCAGCCTGGATTTGTTCTGGATTTAAAGTTTAATCTGTGGACAACGAAAACATCTTTAAAATACAAACTCCTTCACTATGAAGAGGCTGTGGGTTGAAATAACTGCATTCAAGTCACTGTTTGGAGTAGCACTTACTTGAGCGCCCATCCTTTCCATTTTACGAGGTACTCAATTCTACCCTGCAAGGAAAAGGCAGAAAGGGAATTACAAAAAAAGCTGCTCTATGTGAAAACAGGGTCAACTTCATGAAACACAACCTACTGGTATTATTCAGATTTTGAAAGAATTTGAACTCATGTCCTGTTTGAAGTTTTGTGTTTTGGAATGGAGTGGGTGACTCTGATTTTTTTTTTTGTCCTTCAAGTGAAATATTAAAGAAAAGGCTCCTCTTGCAACACGGTGGCATTTATTCATCACTTACGCAGTGATACAGTCATGACAAATCTGTTTCTGCACCTGGAATCAGTCTGATCCGTTTACTTTACCCATAAACTGGTTGCAGATTTGAAAATTCATGGTGTGCTTGCCTGTGGCACTATGCATGTGGTTTACCTCATCCGATGTCCATGTGGTGTAGCCTATGCAGACACTCCCCCCCCAAGGTGGACACAATGAAAACAAGCTCCTCCAGAGGGATTCATATTGGATTTACTCTCAATACAAAGTCAGCACAAAGATTAAATAAAGAGCCAGACATTAAACCCTTTGTGTGAGTGACTATGTAAACTGCGTTGCTCCTCTCTGTCCGTCAAGCCCTGGATGTTGAACTGATAAACTGTTTATTTGCGGTGCCTTTGTAGTTTATGAACACCAAAATTTTATGCTTACAGTGTAATTGCCATACTTTTTGTATCTGACTGTTAGATATTTTTACTCTCACTTATAAGAATCCATTTTAGGGTCTAGTTTCTGTGGAACAACAGGCCGGGCCAGCTGAGTGTACTCGAGCCCTCTTACACCCCCCTACATTGCTCTCACTTTTTCTGCATGTCTGATGGAGACTGTCATTTTGGTAGGGCAATGGGACACCAAAGCAGCATTATTTAACTGTGTGGCTACTTTTAAAAAGGTTCCACTTTATCCACATTTTAGTTACATGAGTGGTGCTTTATCGCAACAACAGTTGTGTTTTTGTCTTCACATTAAATCAATAATGCCTGGATTTTTTTTTTTTTTCTTGGCTCACAATTCCCAGTCTCCTGTATGCAAATTTTGTAACTGCATTAGGGTTAGGGTTAGGGTTGACACTTTCAGAGGATTTATTTGGGATGGCTTTGCACTGCACTGCATGGCCAGCAGCATATAGTGCACATACATATTTGTATTATCAACATCTGTAGGTGTGTTATGGGACACAGGGGACATTAACAACACACTCATCTTTAATTGGGTTTAGCTGAGTGTGTCTTAACATTTAAATATATCTAAAAACAAAAACATCAAGCATCTCGTTGGTTATTTCAGGAAAACTTGCCGGACTAGTACTTTTCTGTGGGAAACAGTTACTCTTAAGTCTAATATGATATTTCTGTCTTGTACAAATTAAGACTAGACCATATCTCACCAGGAGAGAGATAACTGTGAAGTTGAGGTTCCTTAGACTAATAGTCAATTCATCTAAAAACACCGGAGGCCCGGTGAGAAATTACCACAAGCAAAAACGCTGGCTGATTTTCCTCTGCCACTTAAGCATGTGCGCAACCACCGTTTAACTTCTCCATTACAAAGGCATAACTATACTGGACTGATAAAACAGAGAAAAGAGCTAGTCTATTCTAGTATCTGCAGAAAGGAAGTTTCCTGCTCATGACTGCAAACTATGGCCTTATCTGTAAACCATTTCTCAGAATCGACCATGAGAAAGAAATGCCTTTTTGATGCGAGTGTGTAAGTTATTCTATGGGGTGTGAAAAAAATACTGCGAATGTATAGCTTTAGCTCCCATTAGCTGGCAGGCAAATCAGGCCTCTCCATTTCATTCCCATCGGCTCAGTAGTCTTGTTCTCTCGAAGCTAGCCCCTTCTTTGTGTCGCTATTTTTATTGCCCTGCCACTGCCAGAATATACGAGCCGTGACTGATAGCCGCGCTAGTTAGCTTCAAGCTAGCCCTGCTAGCCAGATAGTAAAGGCATTAAACCAGCCACAAGGCCTCCATAGCATTGCATAGGCGCAAGCAGAGCCCCGAGTCTGTGCATTGGAGCCGTGCCGTGCCGTGCCGTCCCTCAACAACATCTGCACACACAGTCAAAACACGCGGGACGGCGGCTCGGTCTCACCTTACGGACGCGGCGCTTCAGTATGGCTTCCGCGGCGAAAATGCGATCACCGACCGCCGAGAGCTCCATCTTTCATGCCCGACTACCTGCCTCTCTCTCTCTCTCTCTCTCTCTCTCTCACTCTCTCGCCCGCTCTCTCTCTCTCTCTCGCTCGCTCTCTCTCTCTGTTTCTCTCTCTCTCTCTCTCTCTCTCTCTCTCTCTCTCTCTCTCTCTCTCTCTCTCTCTCTCTCTCTCTCTGTTTCTCTACCTCGCTCTCTCTCTCTCTCTGTTTCTCTCCCTCGCTCTCTCTCTCCAGACGACCAGCTACGCTGTCTGGCGGGCCAACCAGTTTAAGCCAAACTGTGTCTGAGAGGCGGCAGACAAACCACACACACATGCACACACACACACGCACACACACACACAGACGCAGACACACACACACAGAGAAAGAGCGCAGCAGCGGCAGTAGCTCGGCCGGGAGGCTCAGCGACCAGCCAGCTATCTGTCACGTGGCCGAGGTCAGCCCCCTTCGGTTGTCCTGGCAACGCTAAAGACACGAGAGGATGCGAAGAGCGCGCGGAGGCTTCGGCGCTGTCTGTTTGTGGCGCGCGACGCCATGCATCGTGTGAGCTAAGGACATGGGGGCGCGAGCATGTCCTTAGCTCACACCAATAAAATCAATAAGATGCTCTATCTATCTATCTATCTATCTATCTATCTATCTATCTATCTATCTATCTGTCTGTCTATCTATCTATCTATCTATCTATCTATCTATCTATCTATCTATCTATCTCTATCTATCTATCTATGTGTCTGTGTGTCTTCCAGTTACTTACTTACTTAGTTGTTGCCTGCTCATTCTAATTACGTGCAGGTCTTAGCTCCCAGTCTTGTTGCCTGATGACCAGCCGGCTGATCGATCAGTGTCAGGATTCACAATTTTAATATTTTGTTTTGATGCAAGCCACCTGGGAGATAAATTACCCAAGTCACACCAGTTCTATTCCTGCTTGTAAATGGGTGGGCACTGTGTTAGTAGAACTGTGTGTGAGTGAAATTTGCTGTTTTTTTTTTTTAAATCTGAAAGAAAGTGCAAGCCACACCTTTGCTGGCTTTTTCTCGGACCGGCCTGGAAATGTGGCAGGGGATGATGATGATGATGATGATGATGATGATGATGATGATGATGATGATGCATAGTGTGCTCCCCTCCCTCAACAATTACCAAAGTGTCTTTGAACAAGGCTTTTAACTTTCAGCTGCTCCAATGGGAACGCTTACCGGCTGTACCGGGACTCTCCCACATGTCAGTGTGTAGAACCTGAAATATGTAAAATTGTCTTTCCCTGGATGAATACAGACCGAGGATGTGATTCAGACGAGTTAACTAAAACTCATGCCCATAGATTTAGATCAAGCAGGCTATCAAATAAATGCATAGGATATTTCTATTAGATAGCCCATTTATATATCTGGCTCAAAGATCTAATCAAGCTCTGCACTATGACATCTGCTTGTCTTCTAGACAAGTACAGATGCATAATTAGTAGTTGAGTGAACACAACTTATCAATCAATTATCCGTTTTTGGAAATTTGTTTTGCACTCAGTCACGTACAAAAATATGAAGAATAGATGCGTGAGAAATAATGACAACAGTCCATGCAGTACACATACCTTATGCCAACTTGTGTCTAAAATATATCAAACACATTTGTTGATCTGTGTGCAATACATAATTAAAAACTGTACCAAGTTCAATAACAGAACTATGTTGAATGGAAAAGTGGCTGTTACATCACATATGTGCAAATTTAGCTGGTGCATGGCATATTCCCAGACGTGACAGACTTCAGTTTTTAGGGACTCTAAAGTGGTGACCCGTGCGAGGAAGGACAGCCCAGTTCAACATACATTTGGCTTTCCTGACTAGCCGTTCAGAAAGCTCTGTTATCCAATTGCCTAGACCTTGCATGCAAATTTAGATTGTTTGCCGCATTCAGATTCCCAAACCCAGTGACCAAGACAGATAAGAAGAAGCTCCTGGAAAAGGTGACATTGCCGACAACTCAACATTAAAAGAGATCATTTTTCTTAAAAAGAATAGTCTCTGCTGAATTTTTAGTTGCATAATCTGTTCGTCTCCAAGATCAGCTTGTCATCTGTAACACTACCCAGGTAGCCTACTTACTGCTCCTTCATCTTTGTGAGTGTTAGCATCAAGGTTAATATAGTTAACTAAAACTACACTAAAAACTAAAACTAGGTATGAATAGTGTTGCTGCATGTGTCTTTGAACCCTGAAGATGTCTGAGCAAGGGGAACAGAGGGAGCATCCTCCATCCCGCAGCTGATCCTGTGGACAAACTGGGTGGAATCTAATCTTTCACCATTGAAGGACGTCCCTTCTAATCTTCTCAAATGCTTTAACCACTGAAAATATCAGGGCCACGGTTTCAAACTCATAATTTAGGAGTATTATTTTTAACCACATGGACTACAATGAGCACCCTCTGAGATTTCATAACAGCAACATGGACGATAACACCTAAATACTCTGCACACAATTTAAGGACCGAACCACTGATGTTGTCTTTTCCTAGATTGGTACTTTAGTATTCTTTAGATACACCAAGTAGAATCCTGTACTTAATTATTGGATGACAAGGCCCATTGAGAAACTTACCCATTCAGTGATGCAGAATCATCCTCATGTGCCTGGTAGATCATTCGCTCATGCTAACTCATGCTGCATCTGCTTTCTCTTTCATTTTTGACCTTTTCTAACACAAATATGGGTTAAATACAGTACACTGTCTGTCTGTAAGATGCATGACTTGCAAGGATATGCAGATAAACTAATTCAGAGCATATTTAAAAGCACTCACAGCAGCCGTAATGCATGGCAGACAGAGCTGTGAAGTTTCAGCAAAACACATTATGTTATGCATCTCCAATTGTTTACAACAGTAAAAACCGCAGAGGAGATGTTTCTTCAGATGTTGACATTATTCTTAAAGATATAGAGTAAACAGACTGACACAATGAAGAGGAAAAAAAGATTGTGGTAGTTGGCTGACTATTCAAGCTGCTGTCGATACAGAGCTGTTATTGTTATTGACTTTTACTTTAAGCCACTGTTCAATAAAGAGCTCTCATGATTTGTTGACAGTGATTTTCTCAAATTCTGTATATGATAATACAGACGACTGAAAGCGCTTTGTGTACTTCACAGTGACTTTAGGACAGCTAATATTAATTTACCCACTGTCAGTTTGCACTCACAAACCACTAGTATTTGAAAAAAAAAGCATGATTAATTTTTAAAAAATATTTTATTTTTAATGTATACAGTCGGCCTGCTGCTACAACAGAGCACTTTTGCTCTTGAACAATCAGCAAGCTGTACTTTCAAATTGGCTTGTGAACTGTGGAACTGTGTTTCTTATGTGCTTGCCTTGAAAATGCAACACATCTTATTTATTCATTTATTATTTTACAGTGGATTTTAAGTTACTGAAACAAGCAGAACTTAGGAGTGGAAATAAGCTTTTTTTATACTCTAAAAAATACTCAACTCAGTAAACGAGGAAACAATTTATATAAACAATTTATATACAATTAAATAAAATATAATTTTTTTTTTATAAAATTATAATTACTATACAGTGATTTAAAAAAAAAAAAAAACACATCTCAAGCCTCGCTCTGCCTACAACAAGCTGAGCTTTTTTTTTTTTTTTTTTTTTTTTAAATGCATTGCAGTTTGATAAGGTGTTGTCATTTTTGACCTTTTTTGTTCATTTTCTGTAAGGCTGCTGCAGCCACATGAAGATGATCCGTCAGATCCGTCCGCCGCCCTGACACGTGATCCAAATGAGGTGCGCGCCCTGGATCTGTTGTTTGCGTGTTTCTAAGCCCCGCCCACTTCACGTATCGATCTTGTCATCCCTGATCTCTGATTGGTGCAGCTTACGTCAACGACTCGGCAGCACGGTTGGTTGTCCGCCCCGGTTGTTGACGCTTGCTAGCTGTCAGAAGTCAGCTAGCAGGGAGCTCACTTCAAACTAATGCGATTACATCCCCCGGCCAGGTAGGTAGCTGACCGGCCTACAGACCCCACACTGCTTTGTGAGTAAGATCAAAACAGTCATAATAATTTAACAGGAGTGTCACTGTGTGCTGCGCTGTGTCAAACTAATTTCATGAGTCAAGAAACTCGTGAGCAGCGATGAACGGAGCCGCTTGTTCCTGTCGAGATGAAGAGAAACCCGTCATTCACTGTCATTCACAGGGTGTGCTGTGAGAGTCGGGACGGCGCACACTTTATTAAAGACATCTCTCAGGAAATGACTTTTCACACTGTGCGTTCTCTGGGGAATAAGCCGAGCTAAACCGCAGGCGAGCTCAAATAGAGATTGTCAGCTGCCGTGATCTTTAACACCCAGTTTTGACGCCTGTTGCTGCTCCTCAGGGGTCAGACTCGGTCCTGGAGACGAGATGAATTATTCATTTCATTCATTTGGCAGCAGCCCTGCAGGCGGTGCCGGAGCATACAGAGTTACTGAGCGGGTTTCAAAACTCCGCCGTCTTCCTTCATCAAGTTATAGAAAGAGAAACTGCTAGAAATCGCCCTGGTTTTTTTTTTGTGTTTCAGGTCACGATGCAGTTTCTGGGCCGGCTGCTGGACACGGTCTCCTCCGTGTCCAACCTTTTCTCCAACCCGTACCGGGTCCGGGAGGTCCCGCTGTCCGACTACGGCGGAGGAGGAGGCAGAGTCCGGCTGAAGGAAGAGGGGCGCATGGTCCTGTACCGAAACCCCCCCAGCCAGTCATGGGACTGCCTGCTCATGTGTCCGGAGACCCCCACCGTGGCTCTCAGGTCGGTATTGATCACACTGGTGTCGGGCATTCGTGGAGTGAAGTTGCTTTCGAATGAATGAATGAATGAATGAATGATTTATTTACGTTTCCTGCCACAACTGTGGCCCATCCCACAAAGGAATTATAAGACACCAAATAAAAATATATCAACATCCATAACAAAACAAAAAAAAAAAACACTGCTTGCCACAACAAAACAAAGGGAGCAAACATGCAATAATACAACAAACTCCAGGCACTCAATGGTACATTGCCATCTTCCTCTTATACCAGGCCTTCTCAATGAAATCCGCGACTGCATGTGTTTTATATTTAAATAGCCATGTTAACATCTCTTTGTCCTGCATTAGGTGGCTTGTTTGTACCTTAACTTGATTAAACAACTTAAATCTTATATCATGGTAAAACGGGCTTTCATAAATTTGTACAGTAAACGAGGTGTAAATATACAGATATCAGAGTCTTGAGTCCATTTTTCAGAAGCTGATCTGTCGGCTGATCAACCACACACTTGCAAGTTAGTTTAACCCTCCTGTTACCTTCAGATTTACTAACAGGTTTTATCAGTTGGGTTCAATTTGACCTCAGTAATTTAAACCTCCAGAAAATTGTTACCCAAGTGTATGTGTCAGGTGTCATATGTCTTGTCGATAAGTGAAATAACTCTTTAAATAAAACATAACCTCCCCCACTCATGGTTTGTTGGTGAAGTTTGGTGAGGGCTAAAGCAGAGGAAGTTTTTTGCAGATTATAAATGATTATTAATGTGTTATAGTTCCTCGGTGTCATCTAAAGCAGCTAAAGCAAATATCTGTAAAATGTTGATATTTCTTACATGTTTTATGCAGTTGGAAAAATAGCCTGCGGTCAAATTGACCCAAGAGAAACACAGATGTGTACAAAATGTGTATGTGACATTTAAAACACGTCATCATGTTTTATGTTTACCCAACTGTCCCCTTTAACTTAGGAAAAGTCATGAAATGTGACGAGACGTTAAACACTGAACTGGGTCAAATTGATCCCAAAGATAATAGGGAAGTTAACATGCAGTCTGATTTCAGATAGACAAAGCAGGACATTAAATTAATATTATATCAGTATAGTAATATGAGACTAAATAAAATCTGGGATTGTGGATAATATTGTGATGCTCAAGGACAGATTTTGGGCCTGGCCAATGGGACTGGTGTCAAGCTCCAGGTCTCCATGGACTGCGAGGCCCAGACACTAAAGCATCTGCAAAATTCATGTGAACAGACAGAAATGAAAGGGACAAATATGCAGAGTCAAAGTGATTTTTTTGGCTATGATCAGCCACATTGCGCCCCCACAGCATTTCCTATGTGAAAACGAAAGTGAAGCTTAAAATTCTATGATTTGCTCCGAGCTTGTGTATATTTGTTGTTTTTTTATGTCTTATGAAATATGAAATATTTTATGTATCTTATGAAACACATCAGTAGACATCGCAATACCGTCACAGTATCTGTTTGATTTTGTCTACGGTGTATTATATTGTGTATGCTATTTATCATGCCACAGTGTTATTGTATTGTGTGTCCTGTCTGTATCTGGTGTGTCTTGTATGTATCTGTTCTTTTGCCGCTGTGACACTTGAATTTCCCCTCTGGGGGATAAATAAAGTCTTATTCATTCATTCATTCATTCATTCAGTATATCTTAGATCATTACACATAGGACAGTTCCTCCCAGAGCAGCTCAACATAAACAGGGTTGTGTATCTTGAGTTAATCAGCGATGAGTCATTGAGCTGCAGAGCTGCAGAGTAGATCAGGCAGTCAACATGATCATTTTAATTGACCCACTAACTGCATTATGTGTAATATGCTCTGTCTGCCCTTCCGCTCTTTGCACCAGGCTGTTCCAGGTGGCGTCAGAGGAGGACGCCATGAACTGGTTTCCACAGTACGCTCTGAAGCTCCGCCCCTTCTACGAGACCCTTCCCCTGAAGGCCGAGACCACCCAGCCAATTGTGGACTGCCTTCGCAACCACCCGGACTGGAGCTCCGCCCACATTGCCGTGGACACCGGCCTGAGGGAGTGTCTGAAACACAACTATGTCCAGAGGTAATGACAGGACAGCACTTGATTTGGGCTGTCAAATGTTTTTATCAACTTGGTATTAACTATGTATAAACTGAGTATTAGCCTAACCATGGTATCATTTGTCCCTTGGCTGTCCAAGGTTAATATTTAAGTATCAGCTCTGTTTTAACATAGAATTAACTGTTTATCAACTCAGTATCAGCTTTGTGCAGAATTAACTTATCTCCAACCCCAACAAGTACAAAGTTTAAAGTCAGCTCTTATTGATAAATTTTTGTCAATTCTTACTTACATCACCACACACCTCATGAAAAGTTTATCTGCTCTTTCTTGCCCCATGATCGAGCTTTCCACAAAATTTTGCGTTGTGACATGAATCCGTTCTGCAATTATATGCCTTTTATTGATCGGCGACACCCACCACCACATCCTCTTTTGATCAATCAGCACCAAGAGTTAATGAGCTCAGCGTTCTTCCACATTTTGCGCAAATCCGTTCATAAGGTTTTGATATATCCAGCTAACAAGCATACAGAGGAAGTGGGGTGATGTTTGAATGGTCCGTTAAGCTCTGTTGACAGAAGTAATTAATACTTTTTTCATTTTTTGGGCTGCTGGTCAGACTAAGTAATCAATTTAAGACATCAGGCTGGACTCTGCTAACTTCCATGAGCATTTGTCATTGTTTTTCACATTTTCTAGACTAAATGATGAATCAATGAATAAAAAATGAGAGTAATTCATAATAATAAAATAAAAAAAAAAAAAAAACAATAATGAGTGGCAGCCATACTACATTTTGTAAAATTTATAACAAATGGGTTAGTGACCACAGTGGCATGAATCACAATCCTGCTAAACTAAAAGAGCAGGATCACTCTCAGGCCTGTTTTTTTTTACCCAGTTTTAAAGAAAAAAGTCAATTCCCTGACACACTTAGTCACCTCTGAATTGATTTAGTTCAAGGAGTTAGTCAACGTTTTGGTTACAGGAACCTTTCTCAAGACACACCAGTTACCAGGTGACACAGTGTGTAAGTATAATCCATGATTTCAGAATAAGTCACATTTGTGTTTGAGGTGTGTCTATGATCACAAGCAAATTAGTCACTCCAGACTCTCTCAACTGGAAAAAATCTGCAATCATATACATTCAAAACAGTATTTTTGATGTTGTTTTTCATAACTCAAAATGAAATCATCCCACGTCTTTCCCTCTCCAGTCAGATCAATGCGCGGGACGCATCGGGCCAGACGCCGCTGCACCTGGCGTGCGAGCGAGGCGACACGGTGTGCGTCAAGGAGCTGCTGGAGGAGAGCCAGGCTCGCACCGACATCAGGGACCGCAACGGAGAGACGCCCATGCACTGCGCCGCCAAGCAGGACTCTGCCGTCATCATCCAGGTGAGATCAGCAGCTCCGTTCGGATGTGCTGAGGTGCCGCTTACGTAGCAGTAAAGGTGGAGACAACCACTCAAATAGAGCGCACGTGGCATCTATTCTACGTGAATCCCAGCGATGCCTGTGCTTAGACATGCACATTTTCTCCCCCTCCACTCTCCATCCTTCTTTCTTCCATCCTTTCCTCTCGGTGTGTCCTCATCTCCTCTCTCCTCTGCTGCAGGTCCTCTGCTCTCGGCTGTGCGCGGGGGTGAACGAGCTGAACAGCAACGGGGAGACGCCGATCCATGTGGCCTGCCGCCTGGGCCGCATCGAGGCTGTCAACGCACTGCTGGGGGGCGGGGCCAGGTGTGACATCATCGGCAGCAGGGGCTACCCGATCCACGCTGCCATGAAGTACAGTGAGAAGAGGTGAGCAGGTTTAGGGATGAGGATAATGATTTAAAATAACAGAGTATCTCTCTCTCTCTCTCTCTCTCTAGTCAAATTGCTGATCAAATTCATTTTCATGGTATATAGCATAAAGGCTGTAAAAAATCACTGTGAAAATAGTTTTTGCTGCCTTTTCCATGTGTTTATTTTAATGTTAAATTCATTTGACAACAGAGTCACAATTTTTCACAATAAAAACCACAAGGACAGGACTTTAAAAACAAAAGAACAACAAAATGAGATGTCAATCATTAGACCATCCCATCTCATCACTTACAAATTGATCGATAGCACAACACTGAGACTAAGTGTGGTACTTTTTTAAGAATAGTAGGTAACTTAAATGTAAATTCATGAGAAGTGTTATTCATCCTCCCTCTGTTTATGTTTGTGCGCCAGCTGTGCTGAAGCGATCCTCATTGCAGACCCAAGCCAGCTGCAGGCTGAGGACGCTGTCTATGGTGGGACGCCCCTCCACTGGTCCAAAACTGCTGAGGTGAGGAACAATGTGTCCCGTCATGTGTTCAGTTGTTCTAAATGATCTTTTTGTCCCCTGGAGGTAGCTGAATACGGGAAAAAGAGAGGCTTGAGTCTTTAAAGACAGAATAAGTAGGCTTTTCCTAGAAAACAGTGTGTGTATAGATTCATACAAAAATTTAATTGATTTAAAGCCATACAAAACCACTGCAGATATATTATGGTAATTTTGTGGATTCGACTAGTAGAGATCCTTTCACAGCCAGTTTAATTTAGATTTGACCTGAGAAAGCATCTGGCCACGCTCCACCCAAAACACTTTTAGAAGCCATCAAATAGCGAATAATCAGTGTTCTTTTAGGAACGGAACTGAAAAGCAGAAATAACAGCACACCAATGTAGATTTTCCTTACAAAAAGGACAATAATCATGTACTAACATGCTAACAAGCTAAGAATATCCTCACCAATGTGCTTGCTCACTTTCACCATAACAGGTCCTGCCGTTTGGTAAACTCTTTGTGTAGTAAATAATAATATCAGTGTATTCCTGCACCAGACTACTAGAAATCATACTTCCTACCCCTTTAATTGGATAATTGGATTCTTACCTCCTTAATTGGATAAACATCCCTACAAAACTCTCTCTCTGTGTGCTGGTGATGATGTTTCTCTGCCTCTGTGCCAGATGTGCCGCATGCTGCTGGAGCATGGCTGTGCCGTGAACTTCCTCAGTAAGACGGGCGAGAGCGCCCTCCACATCCTCACCAAGAAGGGTCGCTTCGAGGCGGCCATGGTGCTGCTCACACATGGAGCCAACGCCAACCTGAGGGGCCAGGACGGGAACACGGCCCTGCACCTCGCCATGAAGGTCTGTGTTTGAATGTGTGTGGGTACAAAATAGTGTCTTACTATCCAGATGAACACTGCAATTACACTGTAACTACTTAGATAGATAGATTCTTTATTTCTGTGTCATGCCACTTATTAATTACAGCTCTTACTGGAGCTCAGGCTGTAAGTGAAGGTGAGGAGACAAGTTAAAAGGAATTTTAAGCCTTAGTGGATTGTGCAAAGTGACATGCAAGACAGTATTAGGAAAATGAAACAAAAGTGTGAATATATTCTATGATTACTTTCCTAGGTCTGCATTCTTCAAAAAGGCCAGGTAGTTTAGGTGCAAATATCTCAAGATAGCCAGTAACTTCAATAATACTTAGTTGAGTTATAGGTAGGTGCGTGATTTATTTATTTTTTTCTCAACTGGAAAAATTTGCTCTCTTGCCATAAATATGCTATGACTATTGATCTTTACACCTGCTTATGCTAAATCTATATGTTTGAAATGTAACTAAAGTTCAAAGAAGTTACAACAAAAAAGTAAATGATAACACTGAAAATAACTGAACATCACAGAATGATTATATAATTAATAACAATTAATCCGAGGGTGGATTTTCCCTTTAGTGCCTTAGTGCAGCAGTTCTTACCCCTTGGAGATGTTACTGAATCTAATAAGGGCTTCTGGTCTTTAGATGGACCACATGGATCTGATCAAGGCTCTGATCGTGTTCGGGGCCGATGTGGAGATCCACAACGACCTGGGAGAGACGCCCGGACTCATCGCTGCACGCACCAGCAAAGGTAGGAGAACAGGCAGTGCTGGAAAACAGAGGGGGTAAGATGGGAGAGAGGAAGAGGGAGGGGGGCATACAGAGGATGAATTGAAGGAAGGGAGGGGGAGTGAAGCAAAACAACAAGGCAAAGATAAGATTGTGTGTGTGAGGGAGTATAAGAGATACTGGGATCTGTGATGTCGAAGAGTGAAATGGAGCGAAAGAGTTTATGGATCTTTTTTACGCTTCACCTCACAAGCCAGTTTGAGACTCATCAGATCAAAGCTAACATCTGGCCTCATTCAAAAGCATGTGCACCACCGTAGATGGTATAGCTAGCTACTGCATGAAAACGGTTACGTAACAAGTAACATGTTGTAATCTTTATGTCAAATTACAAACATCAAACAACATCCTTGCCTGCACCGTATTAATTTTTTAAATTTACAGCTTGTACAGCTCATGGGCTGTCGTAAGGTTTCGTGGAAACGTGGCTTGATAACAGAGCTCTCACGCATGTTTCAGAGGTGCATTAAGTCCGATTTTTACCCGCCATTAGCACTACGTGACTATAATGTATCTGCAAAGGCTTTGATAGGATTGTTGATCGATACAAATGACTCAGCAATTGCTTACTAAAGCTGCAGATATTTCTGAGTTTCAAAACTCACTTTCTGAACTGCACTTTAGGGAACAAAAACTGCCAACAGAAGGGACTTTCCCTGTCTCTCTCCCCCCCACCCACTCACATTTTCAGCTTCTCAATATGGAGGGCGCTGCTGTGGGTGAGCCAAGGACATGCTGCAAGACTTTTCAGCTATGAAAGCTCAAACGTTTCACCCGTAAACAAGACACCGAAATGACAAATCAGTTTTGTAATTATTAGTATAATTAGAGCATTTTTTAATGGCAAGATGTCGCTGCTGCATCTCTGGTCTAATTAGGTATCTTACCCTTCTCTTTTGGGAAAAAGTGACTTTAATATGTAGGCTATGCCAACTAGAGGCTACTGTAAGCTCAGCCAGAGACCAGTTGATGTAGCTGTAATTCCTAAGTTGCTCGTCAAAATAACTTAATGCTCCTTTAAAACATATGCACCTTTTAAACAGGATGTTTTAAAATGTAGTATTTATAAACTGAGTGTGTTTGTTTTATATGGGAGACAGTTTCTGTTAAAGGAAGTGGTCATAAATGTGGTTCTCTCATTTATTGACTTTTTAAACGCATGTTAACTGCTAATGACTTGCTTGCACTCTCTCTCTCTCTGTCTCTCTGTCTCTCTCTCTCTCTCTCCCTCTCTCTCTCTTTCTCTCTCTCTCTCTCCCCCACTCTGCTGCTTGTCCTGATGTGTATGCATGTCTAACCCTGTTGGCTTGTTTGCATGTGTGTGTGTGTTGAAATGGAAGGTCCCAATAGAAAGATACTGCTGGATATGCTGTGTAGTGTAGGGGTCCAGCGGTGCCTCCCTCCCTCTCCCAACAGCCCTCCTCCCAGCTCAGCGAAGGCCACGTCTCCAGGCATAGGTAATGCCACTGTACCCCTCCACCCCCCCACCCTCTCTTCCTCCCCCCTTTTCTCTGCTCTGTTTCAGTCCTTTCTTTAAACGTCTCCTCGTTTTTTAAGTCATCGTGTCTCCCATGAAGCTTTCTTCTTTTACATCTATATTTTACACTTCAGGCATTTGGCTTGACACTTTTATCCAAAGCAAATCACATTGAGTGCAATGGCAGAATAATTGTCAGCTCCTAAAATACCAAAAAGTAAACGTGACCAAAAACAGGCGGTGCATGCACAGGGTCTTCATGCCCTGACTCCTCATGGCCCTGTGAGCGCTGAATGATCAGCAGTAAGAGGTTCCTGTGTTTTTAGTGCTTTGGGAAAGTGCTGTGGGAAACGTTTTAATTGTGTGCACAGTGCATATAAAATGACCCAATAAAGCGGCAAACCTGTCTGGTAAGGTTGGGAACTCCCGCAGACCCAAGGTGCTGAGATGTGATGTTTAGGGGTGTCTGGAAGCTGTGTCAGAAAATGTATGTGACAACTTTTTGATAATAATCGTGCTTGTTACTCATCATGGGATCACTGCTGGTGTATTCCTGATGAGGAAATCGATAAATTATCTGCAGAATCTCAGGGATGTGAATAAATGAGTCCCATTCATTGCATTAGATGGTAGTTTCCACTTGTTTTTCCCCACAACGCTCGCCCAACTGTAGTGGAAAACCCGGCTGGTCACGGCTCGACAACTTTCCTCAACTAAAAAACACCCTCATTAAACTGGGAAGGAAAACAACTTGTAGGTTGCTGAAGCGTCAAGACTTAGTTAAAGAATATCAGCAGGACCACCAGCGGGAACCAGTTTTTAGAAAAAAAGCAATATCATCGCTGGTTAGATATTATTTTTATGTCCTGTATTTGGAAGATTGTTTAAAACATTTATCTTAAGACATGGAGGCAATCAGTGTTGGACGTTACGAGTGGGAGGATAATGGAAACTGGTATCAGCCGCAGCAGATCAGCAGATCAGTACTAACACACATTAGATGCCTGGTGCACATATTCCCTCTTCACTTCTAAATTTTAGGTTGTAGCTTAACGTTTTAAGGCAGCAAGAGTTGTTTTAGCCAAAGAGCCGTGGATCTGGCTAACAGTCCTGCAACAGGAGGCAGGAGCAGCCTGAACGTCTGTTTCGTGCTGCGAGCTAAAAAACACAGAAGTGCCTGGTCGACACAGGACTTACTCATAGGAAATACTTTCTTTCGATAAAGAAAGAAATTATTTCCTATGAGTAAGTCCCGCGTCGCCGGATAAACGTTCTGTACTTCTACCATTTCACTCTTTGGGATTTTTTTCAGTGTTTGCTTGCTCACTATCTTTCTCTGTGGTTTCTCTTTCCTCCTCTCCAATGCTGTTTGATCTGCTGTTCACTCAGTCTTTCCATGGCTTAAGTTCTCATCCCTCCCTCCTCAGCTCACCGTTACACTTCTGTTTTGTCCTTCACAGGATTGATATCTTTGAATCTGTGCTGCATTTACTTCTCCCTGTCTACTCATTTCCCTTGAAACTTTTTTTAAAGGACAAAAATCCACCTTAAAAGACTTTTAACATCATTAAAAAAAACAGCTATTAGGGATAATTTTGTTACTTCCAAACCCGTTTTGTGGAGTTTGATAAGCAAAGACATTTTCAGTTATTAAATCAATCAGTCAAGGCTTAGTGGGTACAGCACAAAAATAAATTACAACAATTCATCACAAAATAACCTCTAGGATCTATTTAACTTAAATTTACATCGAACAGAGTGGATTTTTATCTTTAAACTTGTTTTGCTGTTTCCCCTCCACCCCTCAAATGTATGTCCTTACACTCTCTGTTGGTGCTTAGCACAGAAAACACTCTGTCCTGAATAAAAGTGTGAAATAACAGTGAAGGGTTATGCTGACTGTATCATGACAGTGATTAGTAGGAGAGGCTGACCGCATCAGCTGGCTCATCACAGATACACCAGTACGGGTGTACATGTTGGCCAATATACCAGAAAAGATATGTAAACACAGCAGCTAAGATATGTTACCATTAAAGAGTGTGTACAGCAGATTGTATACACTGTTTACAATTTCTGAAAATATAGAACATGAAACCTCCTGTACATACCTTTTTATTACAATTATTTAATTACCAAATATGATGACTCTATGCTACAAATGTTTTGTTTTTTTTTTTTTGTTTTTTTTTTAATATATATATTAAACAAATCTACAGTAACCCTGAAATCTGGAATTTCCTTCATCATTTCCAGACATTGTCCATGATGGACGGACAGAGCCCAGTCCATAGTCCCTCCCCATATCTTCAGTTGGCCCATATATCAAAAGTTTTTCCCCCTAAATACTGATACCTGCATCAACCCCAGAAATCCAGTATGGATCGAGCTCTAACTGTATAAGTATAGTTGTAATGCTGGTTCTGATATTACAAAATTGATAATAGGATATATTTATCTGATGATTTTAATTTTAAGAATGAAAATTTATTACATTATGTGAGAGTAAGTTATTTTTTCATGCAAATGCCATTTGCTTTTCTAAATACAATCAAACCACACTCATCTGACATCCTCCCACCCAGTGCACCTTAAGCGCTTGATTTTGAGGACAGTATTGATGCCAAATATCAGTGCAGCAGCAGCAGAGGCTGCTCAGTCTAAGTTCCCAGTGGACAGTAATCTGTGATTGGCTGACAGGATTTGAGGACATCATGCACGTGGCGGCCGCAGTCGGAGCAATGAGCAAAAGCACATCTGTAGTGGACGGGTTCAAAGCGGGGAGGAAGAGGCAAGTGTCTGTCTGTCTGTCTGTGTGTGTTCTAGAGCTGAAACAATAAGTCGATCAACACAACATTAATCGATTATAATTTTGATCACGGATTAAATTATATCAATATTTATCAGGTAGATATTATCACTGTCATGAAATGAATACTTTGTTTTAGGGTTTTTCTTTGCTGCTGGTCAAACTAATTTTTTAAAAAAATTATAGATTAATCGACAATGAATGTAATTGTTATTTGAAAGTGTGCAGTCTGTCATTGTGTTTGAATTCTCCTCCTCACCCTCCTGCTCCTCTCCTCTCTCCTCCAGGATGGACAGGCTGCTGTGTCTGGACGGTGGAGGTATAAAGGGCCTGGTGCTGATCCAGATGCTCATCGCCCTGGAGAAGGAGGCCGGGCGACCCACCAGAGAGCTCTTTGACTGGGTGTCTGGCACCAGCACCGGGGGCATCCTGGCCCTCGCTATAATCCATGGTGTGTGTCTCCCCTTTCATCTCAGTGCTTTTCGTACCTAGACCAGCACAGTTTAGCATGAAAACAACAATAACAGCAAAGGATTTCCTCATGCAGGTAAGTCCATGGAGTACCTGCGCTGCCTGTACTTCAGAATGAAGGAGCAGGTGTTCAAGGGGTCACGACCTTACGAGTCGGCGCCGCTGGAGGACTTCCTGAAGAAAGAGTTCGGAGAGAACACCAAGATGACGGATGTCCGGTACCCCAGGTAACCATGACAACAGTGCATGCCGCCCCGTCAGTCAAATCTGTGGCAGTAACTAATTGTTTGATTATTTTTGTTGCCGTTAATCTGTTGATTATTTTTCCTATCATCAACTAATCATGTTGTTTATAAGGTGTGAAAAATACTGACAGAGGCTTATGGCACCTGATCGGAGCCCAAAGTGATGTCTTCAAATTGCTTCCTTTGTCTGACTAGCAGCCACAAAATCCCAAAGTATTAATTTTTTAGTGATATGAACGGAGAAAAGCAAGACAATCTTAGCCTCTCAGTGATCTCAGTGAAGCTGGAATCAACAGATGTTTGACATTTTTACTTGATAAATGACTAAATCCCTTTATTGACTACTGAAATATAAAAAAAAAATTCATCAGTCATTAATTAATTGACCAGTTGTTTCAGTGGTATTCAAGTAGCCATAGTGCTGTGTGTGCTGCTCTTTTCATTGTGTGAAATGTCAAAACATGTCAGATTGTTTGATCAGCAACCCAGTAGTTCTTTATCAGTGGAAGATACTGTTTCCAGTTGTTTGGATGTTTTTGTTTTATTTCATACTGAACTGCTCATCCCTCAACACTCTTGTCCTTTCTCTTTTGCTGATTTTCCTTTCATTTCCCCTGGTTTCCTTTGTTCTTGGTC
This sequence comes from Myripristis murdjan, assembly GCF_902150065.1. Lineage (NCBI taxonomy): Eukaryota > Metazoa > Chordata > Actinopteri > Holocentriformes > Holocentridae > Myripristis > Myripristis murdjan. Next base: position 10,123,268 of record NC_043980.1, read on the forward strand.
AGGGTGATGGTGACCAGCGTTCTGGCGGACAGACATCCAGGGGAGCTGCACATTTTCAGAAACTACGACCCTCCCTCCATCCACAGAGAGCCCCCCTACGCCACCACCGCCACATTTAAGCCCCTCACCATCCCACAAGGTACTTAGACACATATAAACTGAGCCAGTTGCAGGGATTTTCTTTACTCTGCTTTGCCCTAAAACTGTGCTGAATGACAGCAAGCTTCTGCTGCATGGTAGCTTTGTTATTGGAAATGAAAACTTAAGGCTCCTACACAAAGGGACTAACAAGATGAATGCACCTCTGTGTCCACTGCCCGCCTCTTTTCTAGTTGGTAGAATTGAGTTGGAGCTTGCTGGATGTTAGGTTTACAGCAAAAAAAGTACAATGGCCTGTTGCTAAAAACTGTTTCAAATTCATGGAGCTGGAACTCTAAACACTCAAAAAAAGGTTCTCAGTTCTCAGTCTGTCACTATCATAGAGCAGCAGGTCCTTTCTATTCAAAGTAACAGCAGTAAGAGGAAAGAGCTGAAACGAGAGATGCCTGGAGGAAACGAAAGATCTGAAATGTTCAGTTGTATCGTGTTGTTTGAGTGCCAGCCGTGTTGTTGTTACAGGATGGGAGGATGAGGATGTGTTGATTGTAGGATTCACTGAGAAGCCGCCCAGAAAGCGTAGGAAGGTGACAGACGAAGGTGTGTGTGTGAGTGAGAAAGAGCGCACATGTGTATGATGCATCCTTGTGTATGTGCATGTGATTTGATTGGGACGGTGTGCATCTGACTGAGAGAACATGAGCATGCAACGGAAACAGGGTCACACACAGTTTCAGATTTTGTCACAGTTTTTGGGGCAACACCTGACACATTTCCTTTCTGTTGATGACTTACTTTTTTGTCTGTGGACTTTTACCTGATTTTTTTTCTTTCTTTTCTTTTTTCTCCTTTTTACATCCAATCAGAACAACTCGTGTGGAGAGCTGCCCGCTCCAGCGGTGCCGCCCCCACCTACTTTCGACCAATGGGGCGCTTTCTGGATGGAGGACTGCTGGCCAATAACCCGACACTTGATGCCATGACAGAAATCCATCAGCACAACAAGGCCTTGAAAACCGAGGTCAGTAACCAAACAATATTATATAGAATTTAATATATTATTTAAAATAGAATAGAATGCCTTTGCTGCCATTGTACAAGTACAACCAAATTAGGAGCACTACTCCTGATCAGTGCATTTAATGAGACAATTAAAGACAAGACAACAAGCACACATCTAATAAAAATGAAACTAAAATAAATACTACAAATTGAATAGATATTGCACTTAAAACATTGTGTATTGCACCTAAAAATGTTGTATATTGCATTTAAAATGTGAATTAAAGGTGAAAAGTGGCTCAGCTGGCTCATATAGTTTTTATCCATTAAGTGCAAATTTATGCACTAGTCCATATGGATGTATAGAGTTGTTTTGTTTTTGTTTTTTTTAATCAATGCATTTGTTTATCCATCTACCCTGCTCCTCTCAACTGCTCTCCCTCCCTCCTCTTCTTCAGGGACGAGCCGAGGAGGTGCAGAAGCTGGGAATCGTGGTCTCTCTGGGTACAGGTAAACCACAGAGCCGTCTCTGAGCCTGGAAATGGAACCTAATGTCATGTGTTACAGTACAGTGTGATTACTTTTTCTAAAACAAAAACACTGGAATATGAAAAACAGCTGAACCATCCTTCCAAACACACAGCAGCTCATCAGTAAAAAAAAAAAAATCCTTTGAGCTTTTGATATTTATTGTAGGCCTAAAAATAGAAACTGACTAGCAACACGAAGCATGTGTGGTGTTTTTTCTTGAGTAAAAGTTAACCTGATACAGGCAATATGGGCTCACATGTTGATCGTGTTACCACAGTGCTTGACTTTTCTGTAATATAGTTTGCATACAGCAGTTCTCATGCCTAAGTCATCTTGATTTAAAGTGTGGCGTTGCAGCATGAATCACTGTTTTCTCTTTCAGTTTTTAATTCTTGTGATGATTTACTTGATTCCCTTGATGCTACATGTTAGATCCAGAATTAATGTTTGTTTGAATATGTTGCATTCTAAGCGCCTTAAGTTAGGACAAAGTATTGATTCAGAGTCGGCCTGGTGATATAAAACTTGTCACAACACCACCCCTGTACTCCTGCAGCTGTACTGTGTCTGTGTTCCTGTATGTGATCTCCAGGGAAGCCTCCTCAGGTGGTGGTCAGCTCTGTGGACGTCTTCCGGCCCTCCAACCCTCTGGAGCTGGCCAAGAGCTTCGTAGGAGCCAAGGAGCTGGGCAAGATGCTGGTGGACTGTGTGAGTTTGGCAACAGCAGCCGCCCGGGCGTGTTCGCGATCACAGCGCATTGATGTGTGGTTAAATCAGTGACTGCTGGACATTATCATCCCCTCCTACAGCTGGAGCATTACCTGTCTTCACATTTACTCAGTCCCATGTGTTGTCACATAGAAGCCACCTAGTATAAGCGCTTCTAGTGTCAGCAGCTGGAACTGCACAGCAGATCCTCAGCAGCTGTTGGGTGACAGAAGAGTATTTCTCATTCACCTTCGTCAGACACGTTCATTTTTTGTTCATCTTGAGGCTCCCGTTGCCTGCAATGGGTCATTTTATACAGTGATGCCAAGTTCCAAAAATGGTCTCACTATAATGAAATGGCGACCGTTGGCTATTTTATGCAACTCCAAGACTGTTACTCCATTTTAGAAAAGGTGAAAATAACATGTTTATTGCATGCAAAAACCTGCATAGTTTATGCCCCCAACTGCATGGGATTAGCAGAAGGTGGGCATGTCTGCAAAGGCGAGACCCCGTGGGTGCCTATAGCGCTCATTTTCATTCAGATATTCTGAGGGTCAGAGGTCAAGGGACCCCCTGGAAAATGCCAATTTTTCCCTCACCAAAATTTAGTGCAAATTGTGGAATTTATTCTCCTTGCAGAAAACCTAGTATGACTTGCTTGGTACCAACTGATTCCTTAGGTTGTCTTGCTTCATATGATACCAATATCTTAAATATTAAATAAACCAATATTACAATAATATTTTTTTCGCACTATTTGTCTGAATCTATTTCTTTCCCCAACCCTAGCAGTTTATCAAGAGCACGCATTATTAATCAGTTAATGTTTTGATTAAATTAATGGTTATTTCTTAATGTTCTCCCACATGACAACCAAGTAGCAGCCTCATGCAGTGAGCCTTTGTCTGTCTGATCCACGTGATGAACCTCTGTGTCTCTGACCCGACAGTGTACGGACTCTGACGGCTGTGCGGTGGACAGGGCCAGATCCTGGTGTGAGATGACTGACACCATCTACCACAGGTCAGCCACCGCCCACCTGCTGCACTTGGTTCTGTTTCCCACTGTTTGGTCGATTGCATTAGCCTTCAGTGATGCAATAGCTGCTGTAAATTGCATGGCGTAGAACATATAAGTAGTAATTTATGAGTCTTTCTCTTTGTTTTCTGTGCCTCCATCTGTCTCTCTACTCCATCTTGCACCTGTGCTGCCTTTTCATCCTTCCATCTTCACTCATGCCTTCATTCTTATCATATTCTCTCACTCATTCTAGTGTCTTGGTTAACTCCAGCCATTTTTTTGCCCCTGGGTGCTATTGTCCCATAAACCTATTCATGTGGGTGCAGCTGTTCCCTATGCAGTCCCACAGGTGTGATAAACAGTGAAAGTGAACCCCAAAAACATCCATAAGATGCCTTTTCTTTTCTTTAACATGGATTCTATTTCTGACCAGAGGTCGCGCCAGACTTTTTTGTTGTCTGTCATTTTGACTGACAGGGTCATAAAAATCCTGTCATAATCTATTTTTACCAGTCACTTTAATTTTTTAAATGATAAGAAGGACATATTCAATAGCATTTCTTTTTCATTCATTTTTAATTAATATTCAGTCCAAAGTTAGCTGAACAGAAAATCCAAACCGTATCCATTTAAAGAAACTTCTCAACTGCCGTGACATTTTGTATGCGGCAAATTTCATCATATAACATATATACATTATTTGAAATATTAACTATCTTGTAACTATCTATTGCTACATTGCCCATTCTGCTCTATCCAAGCTCATCGCCATTTATTCTTATTAAGCCTGCAATTAAACTAAAACCGCCTTGATTTATTTTGCTTTTTATGGTTGTAGAATTGTCAGAATTGTGCAATGACTGAGTGCTTTTGCACACCATCGGAAAGCTCCGGTTCTCTGCTCTCAGAAACTGTCGGATTTTTCTTTGATCGCACCATTGGTTCAGGAGTTATGGTATGAGAAGCTCTTATTACAAACAAGTGACACACCGGGGACTCTTCTGTGACTGGACGGTCAAAGCATAGATATCGAAACGTTTCTATATCTATGGGTCAAAGTGTCAGTAGTCCTACGGAGTTACCGTAATGGCCTGTATATAGGCGTGAAGCTCCGTTTCTCCAGTTCCCGACATTTTTTTTTTTTTTTTTAAGTTTCTGTATGTCATAAACGGTCTAGGAGATATCGATATGTAAAGTACGCATGCTGAATCCTGTCGGCGCCGACATCATCGGTGTAAGAGACATCTTTGCTGTCTTCCCCGGGCTTCATTAACCTGCAGTCCATCCTGTGGGTTGCAGTGCGTCACATAGACATACCGGTATATGTCTATGTGCGTCACTGAAGGCTGACGAGGCTCACTTTCGACGCCACATGGAGCGCCTGATTGTGAACAACCAAGTCCCGCCCCAGCCCTACTTCTGATTGGCTAGTAGGCCTATTGTTAGTGTGGCTGAGAACGAAAGCTGTGCTTCTATTGGATCCAGAGAAATGTCTGTTAGATAAAGCTGGCCGAACCCTCTTTTTTTTTTCCGCACTCACACCGGTACGCCGGAGATCTGGCACGGCGCCGGACTGCTATCAGCCCTGTCATTGCCACCAAGTGGTCAGGGGTGTGAATTGCAATCTGTCAAAATGACATGGCCTTCAGATTTTTCCGTCACCGTTTAAAAAAACCCGTCAATGACGGAAAATATTCGGTTAACGCGACCTCTGTTTCTGACACATACTTGATTTTTTCTTTAGCCAACTTTCACTGTTTATTTTACACTATATTACACAGTTAGTGAGGAATGTGCTGCGGCAATGGCTCAGGTAGCATAAAAGGCGTAAGAAGCAGGCATCACTATAGACAGTTTTATTTGCACTTGTATCATTACAGAGCCCGTAACTGCTGTGTTGAGAAAGACATACTTCAGGTGATTTTGGGTTTATTTTAGTTCATTGTGGTAACGGGACACACACATAGACTATAAGTAACTTGACAATGAAGCAGTTAATGGGATTTCAGTCATAGTTTACCAATAAGAGGGAGAAAAAAGAGAAAATGGGGTCCAGGTCAGAAGAACCAGAGTTATGCTTTGACTACACATTTGGACAGGCTTTTGATTTTTTTTTTTTTTTTTTTTTTTTTACCCGCTGTTTTTCCTTGTGACATTTACGCTGTTGTTTTTTTTGTCTCTAAAGAACTGTTGAAAGGTACTTTACAAATTTGCATTGTTATTGTTGTTATAATGTGCAGACTAAGCCCCCAGCTGTCCCAGGAGGTGATGCTGGATGAGGTGAGTGACGCGGTCCTGGTGGACATGCTGTGGGAAACTCAGATGTACCTGTACGAGAAGAGAGAGATCCTCCAGTCCCTGGCCAAGCAGCTACTAGACAACTGACCACAGAGGAGAGGCACCAGATGAGAGAGTGGGGGAGATGGGAATAGAAGGAGAGAAGGACAATGTAAGACAAAAGAGAAGAGGTGAATTAGGTGAGAAGCAGAAACAGACGCGAGTTACTGGACTGACAGAGATTTGTGAACTGTGTGTGTGAGATGCAAGCCTGTGATCTCTGTGGTGTTGCGTTCAAACTCCCTGTGAACTCCATGTGAGAAGCACACAGATATTTATTTATTCTCAGATGTGGACGGCAGGCAGACATGGGAAACAGAAAACTAAGAATGGTTGCTGGCAAGCTATTAACCAATATAAAAACAATATTTATGTAGCAACATATGACCTTATCACTGATACTTACATAGTAAAATGTGACCTTATGACTGATCTTATACCACGGCAAATGAAGTTCACAGATGAAGGTGAGAGTGTGTTAAGTGACTCAAACTGGAGGGTAGTGTGAGTGTTGCACTTTCTCCTGGTGAAAATCCACTGGTGCACTCCCACTGGCAGACTGAAGTGCACTTGTCAAGTGACTTGCACTCATAATACTGAGCTTGTATTGAACTTTGATTCTGATTGGCTGTGATGAAATTGTCCTCCTCAAGAGCATCCTTCTGTCTGTGGTTCCTGTTTCCCTTTTTGCTTACGACTTATAACAAAAATACTCCCTTTTTTTTTTTTTTTAAGGCAGCATAGAAAAAAGGGTCTCAGTGCCGTTTATACAATTAACAGCTGAATGACGAATACTGGATCAAAGTTTAACTTGTACATTGATGAAAATGATGAACCATTTATGCCTTTTGTATCACAAATCCCAGTTTTGTAGTGTGGCCATTCTACTCTCCATATGCCCCGTTTCCATACATTTGAGTAATTTATACCGATTGTAAACACAGAGTATATAGCGTAACACCCGCTGATAATCATGTCGCACACTGTACTCTGTTAGTTTTTAACACATATTCAACTGGACTTGAAACCAAACTTGAGCAACTTACTTGAAAGAAAAAAAAGAAAGACCTACCACTATGTGTCCTACATACATTGGTGATAACATGTTGTTTCTTATGTTTTGTATATGGATTAATTATTGTGAAGCTTATTATCTTATATTAATAAAATATTTAAATATGGACTCAAGTTGCATTCATTCCTAGTTTATGTCTTTGTCCTGATGGTCAGTCAGCTGGTTTACAGGCTGGCTCAGCTCAGCCTGGTTTGCAGAGGTAGAGGTAACTAATTACATTTATTCATGTTGAGTGGCTTTTTTGTGCACTTGTACTTTACCAAGTATTTTTTTAAAATCAGTATTTTTACTTAAGTACGTTTTTTGCATGAATATTGTACTTTATATCCAGTCATATCCATTACAGAGAACAAATGATCATTGAGAGATTGTGGAACCTTTCACAATAAAATGAATACTCAGGCAGCAAAGATGATGAGAAATCTGGTTCTACTTTGTTTTTAACCCAATCAAAGAGGACGTCACAGTTCAAATACATACAGTGTACTGTACATCAACCAATACAGTTGCTCCATTGCTGTGTGTTTTGTTGCCTGTATGAACTGACTGCCTGCTTCTGCAAACATGTCCAAACCGGTGAATAATAAAACAAAATACTGCCAAACTTCATGAAAAATGCTGCACCACTTTCCACAACTCTTTCGGAGCCTGGGTCTTTAACCCAACCAGCACAGCCCGAAAACCCCCCAAAGCAGCAGCTCTGTTCTCGCTGAGACTGTCGCCGGAATAGAGAGTGGTTAATCCTTTGCAAAACCACTAAACGAGCGTTTTGTGAAATACACAGATTTGCAGCTGTCAAAAACCTTGTCCCTTTCCCCAAATGTGGACATGACCGCTTTGTAAAGTCCGCTGTCTTCCAAGGGCATCATTTAGGCACAGCGCTTCTCTGCCTCAGCCGGTGGGTTGGCTTCCCGAGTTGGGAAAATCGGAAATCCCGACAGGCCCCGAACGCCCCACAAGGTCTCGCGATGCTGTTGTCAACGGCGCTCAGTGCTTTTGGCTAGCAACGAAGGTGGAGATTTCCCATGAAAAGACTTTCTAACTTGATATTTGAGGGGGAAAACACGTAATATTAACTGGGAAACCAACACCTGACCTCAAGGATTTAATCCAAAGGAAGGGACATAATTGTGAGGAGTTTTCAAACGGAATGGTACAAAGAGAACGACCGGGTTGTGTGGACGTACACAGCGCTGGATGAGCAGCTCAGGCTCCACATCACTGCACATAACGAAAAGGTAAAAGCTAACGGATATTTAAAAGTCTCTCTCTCTCTCTCTCTCTCTCTCTCTCTCTCTCTCTCTCTCTCTCTCTCTCTCTCTCTCTCTCTCTCTCTCTCTCTCTCTCTCTCTCTCTCTCTCTCTCTCTCTCTCTCTCTCTCTCTCTCTCTCTCTGGTTATAAAATCTTTATATGTTGTGTTTTTAGGCTTTTCAGACTTAGTTGTGCTTGGAGGTTTAATGGTGTGTGATCCGAGCGGGCGGTGTTTATAATGTATTGTTGCTCTTATAGACTGCACTGGAGCTGGAGGTCCTGTGTTGTTGAGATACAGCTGATTTCTTGTTGTGATCTTGTCTTTGGGTGCTCCTGTGCTGTAAATCCTGCAGAAATGCAGGTGAATGTATGTCTCTGATAATTAATTGGCAGTAATTGTGAGCGCGCTATAATCCGCCGATGTCAATACATTTTTGACAGCGGCAACTTGATTGGTTTTAATATTGAGTTCTATTTAATATATGTTTTTGTATGCATGTACTATGTGATTTAAGCTCTGGCTGATCCTGCCTACCCAGCCACGGACCTCACTGCGCGTTAATGGGAGTTTGTCACCTTTTTCAGCCCTTCTGAGTTTGCAAGTCTGTATAAAGTCTGTGGTCGCTACCATGTCAAGCCCAACCCAACTCACATGGCACTGCCATCTACAGGACTGTTGGTGCACAGCACCTTTGTGAAATAAACAAAATAATTTGTTTTGCCATACAAACATGAATTCGGTAAGGGGAGTGGACTCAACTATAAATGATGATTAATGTCTGAGGGCCAGATAAAATTGTCTGACTGGTCGGGTCCAGCTGGGTGTGTTCTGTATACTGCAGATAAGTCCAATGCAAAGCTAATGGAAGGGGATCATGTTCCTTAGAGTAGAAACATTGTTTTGCACACAGTACAGACAGTGTGTGCTGTTGTGTTCAGACTCTGGGGTTCTGCTGTACCGTGGAGTAGGTCTCCATTGTGTAACTACTGAGCCTGAAAGAGAAAAAGAACAAAATAACACATTAGTGCAGAAAAGCAACAAAAATAGACTGTTATGTAGCTTTGAAGTTATGTTGAAATGTTGCCCTGTAATTACAACATACCTATCAAGCCAATCTATGCGATTTGCTCAGTGCATGAACACAATGTCAAAATACATCATCCCTTCAAAATTCATAAAAATGTACCAGTGGTGTCTGAGATATAATATTTGAGTTTCAGTTTTCAATTTTCTCAGTGCAGTCAGTCTAAGAATAGCTGGATGTATGTAACAAGTTTCTTATCATTTGGAATTAATTATACTGCCTCCATCAAGCCAATTAGTGGGATGTTTTTGAAGTATGAGACACAGGGCTGAAACACATCATCCTTATAAGTTTTGTAAAACTCAGAGCACCAGTGTCTGAGATATAATTTAAGCCAACCAGTAAGAACATGCTCAGTAAAAAAAAAAAAAAAAAAATCAAAGCAGTGGTGAAACACTCTTATGGTCTGACAAAGTCTGAACATTTTACATTCTGTTATACTCAGAGTAATTTCTTTACAGGCTGGAGCACGGTGGGAAGATGCATCATCCCACTGTGTTTCATCTGAATCAAACAAGGTCACCCATACCGCCTGGTTCAGTTGTAATGACAAGAGATGCCCACCTGGGGGCAGTGGTGGCTCTGTTGAAACTGACAGTAGCATAGTGGGCCTCCTCCTGTCTCTGAGGCAGCTGGACGGTGGAGTACAGAGGACCCGTCCTAGAGAAGTGGATGTTGCTGTAGTGAAGGTCCTCCTGCTCAGATGGTTTGCTTTGACATGCAGGGGCCGGCCTCTGGCCCGCAGCTGAGACGTTGACGTACATAGGCTGAAGACAAGACAGACAGCATCACTTTGACATTACATTACATCTCAGAGGTTTGGCTCGGCCACTCATCCAGATGCTCAGCTGGTGGGAGTTTTTGAAAGCCAGCATTCACACTGCTATGAATGAATAAATTAAGCTTTTAGTGTTAGCAGCTCTTTATGGCAGTGTGACCCACACACTTACTGGTAGAAGAAACTCGAATTTGTCACCATCTTTAAATGAGGAATTAAGTAACAAAGTTGCATCATTAATTAACAAAGAGCTAATTAGAAAGGTTGCAGTATCACACCAATAAAACAATAATAACAACACTATTGATTAATAAAATGGATACATAATGTTCAAAGATAACAAAATCCCTTTTCAGGATGTTTTATCTTGCTGAGTTCAAGTAGAAACCTCCATCATATCACAGCGAATGACACAACAGGAAAAAAGGCCCATAACTGCCTGACATATCATCAAACTGATATAGCAGTCTAACCTTTCATTTACAACAATAGAAGAGTTACAGTAAAGTTGCAGTAAAACCACAGTTCCCATAAAAATAATGGAAATAGATTTCTGTGTCACTAGAATAATATTTGGCTAAAAAAAAAAAAAAAAAAAAAAAAAAAAGATCAGCCAGAGAGAAAAGCTGGTAAAGTTTTCATTAAACAAGATAGTCACTTGACAAGGTGCAGATAAAGGAAGATGAGATAGGGAAGGGATAAGAGCGGAAAGGAGATAATAACTAGTAAGAACTGGCATGGGTAATGCTTTTTTTTTTTTTTTTTTTTTTTTTTGTTAAGGAATGGTTTAATTTCTGTTCTTCACCTGCTCTGTGTCATCTTTCATGCCAGGTCTTGTGGTTGGAGTGGAGGTCCTCTTGCCTCTGGTTAATCTAAGGAATGAATGCGTAAATTAATAAGTAAATTTCAGATGAGATTGGATGTCATCTCTCGTGTCACTCACCTGATCCACAGGACGATAAAGAGGGGTATGATAACCAGCAGAACTGCAGCGGTTCCTGCAGCTGCTGCTGTTAACAATGATGTCCATCTCCCTGTGATCAAATGAAATCTGAATTAAGGAAACACAGAGTCTTTGGCCTCCATTATTAATTCCAAGGATTAAAGTTTCCCATCACTGTGATCGAGTTCTATCATTTTGATTCCAGAGAGACTACAGACGCCTTTCACCACCTGTCTGATTGTTCTTCCTCATGGCCAGCAGATGATGAATATGCTGGCTGCGTACAGAGTACAACTGTATTGAACCCAACAGGAAAAACACAAGTTGAGATTCTGGGGCTAAGGTTTAAAATTTTTTTAAATCTAAACATAATCATTATTTCTAAGACACTGGACTATACTTTTTAGTTTGAGACAATAAGGATACAGTTACAGTGTTTATTTTAATTTGACCTCAGATTAATTTCTTCAGTCAGATTAGCACCTCCACTCCCCAGTCACACCTTCCATTTAGAATATAATTTATATGTGTAGTACAGATTAGTGCTTCTCCTAGATTGTTTTTCCTGTACTGTAACACATAATACATTATGTGTTACCTAGTACTCTGATTTAACCCTGCAAATTAAACGCTTTCTCCTTACCCCATAGCTGACCATGTTAACAATCAATAATCGATCAATCATTAATAATTAATAAGATACAAATGGACCAGAGCTGTATTTTAAGACAATGCCACAAAATTTGCATTGAGTGTTGACCTTTTTTTTTTTTTTTTTTTTTTTAACCGTGCAATGCCTTCTGCTTTTGTTGCACCAGTTGTTTTTTTTTTTTAACCCCACAAGGGTGAAGTGCGCCCTCTTGTGGTCTAAAAGTTAATATATGTAACCTCCAAAGAAATGGTACACTAAACACACATTGTCAGTTAATGCATTTTTAATCGGTAAAATTCTGAACAGGAATTAATCAAATTAATCTTGAGTCACTAACATCCCTATTCTGATTACTCAAAACTCCAGTTTATATGTGCTTCCCAAAAATGCCCCAGAAAAAATCTGTAATATGATATTGAGTGAGTGATGTAAAATACACTTAGTGGCCACTTTATTAGGTCTACCTGTACAGTCTAATAGAATCCAATACAGCTGTTCTGTCATAAAGTTTCCTTTTCTGCTGCCTATACGGCTCAGGTTCGTTCAATTGTCTGTTTGGCATTGAGCTCATAGTTAGTGCTCCTGTTGTACTGGATTGCATTTTATTGAGAAATGTTTCTACTATTCTGTCCCCCTCATTGTATATAAATAGGGAAGACAAAAAATTAGAAAAACCTCTCAATAAAATGTAGTCACAATACCAATGTCAGCAAAAACTGAACATTCCAACCTTTCTTAAAAGGTAGACTTTATGACAGAGCTGTGAACTGCATTAGATTGTACAGGTGGACCAGACAAAGTGGCCAGACCTCGTGACCTAATATAGTATTTGTGACTGTCGCCAACTCAAGAAATGACATATAGTGTGATGCCCCAGGAGGAAAATGTTGGAAATTGCAAATAGGAGAATTCTGTCTGCAAAATTGCCTTCAACACCTAAACACACCTTAACAAGCAACTTAGCACCACCCTCACCTCTGACAGTGAGGGTCTCCTCAGGGGACTTGATGTTTTGGTGGGTCCTCACAGCGCAGGAGTATTTTCCTGCATGCTGAGCGCTGACTGGGTCTAGAACCAGCTGTTTGTGTTGGCCCTCTGCCGGGGTCAGAGGTCGTCCGTTGTGGTACCAGATGTAGGTGTTGTCAGTCAGAGGACAGCTGGTACTGCAGGTCAGTGTTACTCTCTGGTCCTCTGTCACCACAGCAGAGGGGGTCAGCATCACTTCCAGGCCTGGAAGATGTTTACCATCATCACTCAGTTGAAAAGAGACACTTTAACTCAAGTTCAGTCCAGGATTCCTGCACTGGGACCATCTATGTCTGTGTGGTCAAGATTCAACACAACCTTATCACTTGTTAAAATGTAGGAATAGCTTAATACAAATGTTGCTTATATGGTTCACAAATTTCCTCTTATTCCTCCCAATGATAGATATATGTAGCGTTCTGTCAGGCAGCATTGTATCGTTAGACACCATATTTTGAGCCAAATCTATTGAGTAATTTTGAGCCAAACCTATTGTATCAACGTCAGTGAGGGTAAACTACTGACTGCTCCATGTAAACAGAGACACAAACATTCAAATTCAACATGGAAAAACAAAGATGAAGAATTACCTGTCACAGTTAAAGTCACTCCAGGAAAACGAGAATATTTCATTTCTCCATCATCATGGTCAAATCTGAACGTGTATTTTGCCAAGTCACTTTTTGTCACATGTTTGAGTCTCAGGATGATGTGTTGATTTGTGCTGTTGTGATATTCCACACGAGGCTCAGTTCTCTTCCATTTTTCATTATACCTACTGCCATTTTCCATTCTGGTTGTTTTTTTATACCAAACTGTAGGTTTCAACATCTTAGCACTGGGATATGAGTAATTACAGGAAATATCCACTGAGGAGCCTTCCAGAGTACAGATTCTCCTGCTGACACAATTCAAACTCCAGCAGCCCTGACCCTCAGCACCTGAAACAGAGATTTAAAAACTAAAGGCAACAACACTGAAAATGAAATTTCACTGTGATAGAAGATTTTAATCTAAATGTCAAAATAAGTTGTGGTGACTACAGGTCCCAAGAACAGCCACTATTGATGGTGACCTTTCATGTTGTTGTGCAGGAATATGTTTGCACTAAGTGAAAATGACCAGTGTGAAATATTATCTTAATAAGATGTAATGCTAAAAGCAATGATGATGATCTCATAAACTCTGTCACAAGGAAAATCTCAGATTGAAGTAAACATGATGTTTGAGCATATTGACCAAATCATCATATTTCTTGCTGGCATTCAAACATGTTCAACCATGCACTCAGTGGCCACTTTATCAGGCCCACCTGTACAGTCTAATGCAGTTCAGTGCAGCTCTGACAAAAATTCTACCTTTTAAGGAAGTTTATAATGTTCAGTTTTTGTTGACATTATGGAGAATGTGTAAATTTAATTTTGTTTATTACTGAGGCTGTAGTTTGCAGAGGTATTGTACTGGACTACATTATATTAAGAGGTGTTTCCAATTTTGTGTCCTCCTTATATATACACATTATGGGGGACAGAATAATGGAAACACCTCTCAATAAAATGCAGCCCAGTACAACAGCAGCACTAACTATGAGCTCAATGCCAAACATAAAAGTAAATGAACTCCTCTATTACTGTGACAAAAAGAAAACCTGAGCATTATAGGCAGCAGAACAGGAAACTTTATTGTGGAACATTTGTACTTGATTGTATAAGATTGTACGGGTGGACGTAGTAAGTGTGTAAATAATGAACTATGATAAGTATGTTCATACTCACACACTGCAGGAGAGCGGATATCCTCATTATCTGATGCAGCACAGGAGTAGCTGTCATTAGAGGATCTGGAAACATTAAGCTTGTTATCAAAACCTAGATAATCTCCATTCTTGTACCAGAAGTTTTCTGTTTTGACGTCAGTCACATTACAGCTGCTGTTACAGGTCAGTGTGACAAACTGTCCACTTGTGGCAGTAGGAGTCACTTCAACATATAGCTCTGTTGGGAGATAATTACAGCTTTAATCAGTGAGTAAATGCTACAATGAAGTATTTATTAGATTTATTTATTAGCTCTAACCTCTGGGATATGTGATGGAGCAGTGCTGATTAGAGGAACACATTCTGCCTCCAGCATAGGTCACACTAAAGCAGGTCGGTGTGACAGAATCTACAGGGAAAGAAATGGCATGCAGTTTAATCCTGATGGACTTCAGAGCAAGAATTAGTCCCAGGAAAAAGTTTAACTATAGATAGATCGTGACTTGACAGATACTTCAGTGAGATATTGAAATAGATAATTTGGTCCCTAGCAAACCAGCTGGAGGTGTGGTTAGCTGACAGGCAGCTGAAAGTCTCCACTCACCCACTGAGACTTCAGGGGCTCTGAGATCCTCGTAGCCTTTGACAGCACAGGAGTAGCTGACTGCTTCCTCACTGCTGACCAGCTGATGGTACCAGGGAGACGAGTCCTGGTACACAAACGATCCGTTCTTGTACCAGATGTAGGCTGCAGGGTTTTCAGTCAGAGGACAGCTGGTGCCACATATCAGAGTTACTCTCTGTCCCTCTGCTGCTGCAACAGGAGTCACTTTGACCTGGAGGTCTGGAAAGACGGTGCAGGAAAAAGCCATAAATATTCTAAAATAATTTTCCTAAATCAATAAATGAGTGACAACGAGCCGCGTTACCTGTAACATCGAGATAAATTCCACTTGACCATTCACATTCTGGTTTTCCAGTAGCGTCTTTGCAGCAGTATGTATTTTCATCACTCTCTCTTATATTATCAATTCTTAGAGTGGAGTCACTCTCTTTAGTCGCATCATACTTCACACGATCTCCTTGAACCAGCTTCTCCCCATCCCAGTGTTTAGTAAACCACGTCTTGTTTGAGGTGTGATTTGGAACTGAACAGGGCAGATCCACGGACGAGCCCTTCAGTGCACAGATGGTGACAGCTTGCCCCAGGAATCCTAAAATAGAGCCTCTTTTTCATCAAAAGATGTGGACAGATTCTGTTTTTGTAAAGTAATGGCTTTTCCACGCATAATTAAAAAGTGACGGGATAATGTAACTTATGTGCATTTGCAGGTCTTTATCCAACTCATTAAGTGATACTATTGGTGTCTCACTACCAATAACTTTAGTTTATGTCTTCAGTTTTCGAAGTAAGAGTTGAAAATGTACTGTTCAATTGATCAGCATACTTTTCCACATTTTAACTCCTACAATTCAATACAGTAAGAAGGTGGCTATGTTGTACAGGGGTACCTGACAGATGCATAATGGCAGAGCTGATGCCTATTATTTGACAAGAGATACATAAACTCAACCTCTACATACCTGAGAGATGCAGGAGCAAAGCCACACACACACATCCAGCTTCTGTCAACAACATGACTGTGGTAGTCTGTCAGCTTCTGGCCAGAAAGATGATTGAATGGCTGTATGGAAGCCTTACCAAAATGCTGCATTTATGAACTCTCATCCAAACAAGCAGGCATGTAATTCAGCATTTTACTTACAGAGTAGAGGTTGACTATGTAGACGTTTTGCTCGCAGACAGAATGGACTCCTGGTCAGTATGAGGGCCAACTGGCACGTAACATGCAGATCAGATGCCAAAATTCACGTCCTCTTCATGTAACTGCCATTCTTAGCAAAGTGAGTCTAGATAAACTTGTCAAAGTGATGGCAGAGATAAGTGAAACTGTTTGTGATCAGCAAGTCATTTGTGGTTGGTTAATGGTGGAAACAACATCAGTAGGGAGGAAGTTCACTGCAGAAAGTGTCCATTATCTGTCTTTTTCAGTGTCTTCATCCTGCTGGCCTCACAGTCATTCATAGACAGTGACATCTGTGTTGAGAAGAGCCATACTAGTTATCACTCCTGTTTATTTGTTTGTGGTGTGTTTGTCACTTGCAGATGGAACCATAACCCTGATCAAGCCTCAACATTGAACAATATGTGTGCACTGTGGTAATAAATGTGTTAATGGAAACAGCCATGAACTCCTCGCATTCTTATCAACGCACCCATGGTGATGTTGCTGTTCCTTTGAACCGCTTCTCCTACTAAACTACAATCTGAGAGTTGCTATGATGTCAAGTGAAAGGAAATGACAATGAAAAAGGCTTCCTGAATGTCTAAATCATTCTTTTTCTTATTCATACATGATGCAGGCAACAAACCTGTAAGTCATAAGCCAGGACCACACCTTCAGCAAGAGGCACTCAAAGGTTTATTGATTTGAGAGTGAGATTTTTAAATTAAATTTTATTGGCACAATGGGACACACGCAAAAGAGAAAAACAAATGAAACAGATTGTTCAGGTGAGAATAAAACACCCCTTGAGGCTTATAAAAAAAACAAATACACAATGAGGAACAAAGAAATAAAAAATAAATGATATAATGAACAAAATGAGTTGATATTGACATTAGAAACTCAACAATCACCAAAGCAATCTTAGTGGGACTATTCACAGTCACAGTTAAACTTGATGGCACTTTCTGTTAGTTTGTGGGACTTTTTGGCTTCATTGGGAAGCTTCATGGTGATTTTGTGTCGCTGATACCAAATGGAAAATAAAGAAACTTATTTGTATTACAGTTTTATTTCCAGTGTTTACACAGCACGTCCACAAAACACACCACATAGAAATATGAAAACACACACAAGTGCATCAATAAGAAATGATAGAAACACACATGAGAGAAGAGGTGCACACAAAAAATATTCAAAATATACAAAGATGTGACAAAGCACAAAGGATCATATGCAAGTTGAGAATCCTTGCTGCCACGTCAACAGTTACAAGGGGAAACCCTCACTCTTTCCCTTCCTCTTGCTCTCTCACTTTATAACACACTCTTTGTACACTGCATATGTACACTGCTCTTTATGGTGCTCATTTATTGTTTTTGGTTTTTTTGTGTACTGTGCAGTACTCATCTCCTGTTGATACAGTGAACCTGAAAGTGAAAAAGAACATGTTAGTTTTGTTTAGCCAGTTTTTCTGTCTTTTCTCACTTGTGGTTATTTACCTACAATGGTCACAAGCCTTTAATTAGAATAAAAATAGTAAGAAATCTTTAATATACATAAACATGCCAGCAGTGATACAGCTTTCAGCATGTGAAATTCTGCCAGCTGTGCCCAAGGATGGCCATGTCGGCCCGTCCATCTGTTTCACTCAAAGACAACATGTCATAACATCTGTTTGGTGAATTGCAACTAAATTTTAGTGATCTCATTCATTTTGGTGAGCTCCTGACCTTTCCTCTAGCGCCACCCTCAGGCCTAAATATGTTCTACCACTACTTGGATTCCCCCGACATGGAACAAGCCAGTGGGGAACCAGCAGTGCAGGGCCAGTATTTGTTTAGTTATAGCCCCCATCAAACTAAGTAGTGCAATGCTTTGAAATGCATCATCCTTAAGGTTTGTAAAATTCAGACCAGCGGTGGGAAATCATACAGGCCAGTCAAAGTTTAGCAATCATCACACTGGTAATACAGCAAGTCGTAATGACATGAGATGCTCACCTGGGGGCGATGTCAGCGCTGCAGATGTTGACAGCAGCATACTGGACTTCCTCCTCTGGCTGGGGCTGGGGCTGGGGCGGCTGGTCGATGGAGTACAGGGGATTTTTCTTAGAGAAGTGTAGGCTGCTGTAGTGATGCTCATCCTGCTCAGCTGGTTTGCTCTGAGCTGCACGGATCGGCTCCTGTCCCACGGCTGAGATGCTGCTGTGCACAGGCGGGTGGTTTAACTGGTGGGCGACAACACAGACGGTGTTACTTTTATATTGTATAGCATTTTAGAGGTTTGGCTGGTCCTCTCATCCAGAAAAACATGAAATAATTGCAACTGCAGATGGTGAAAGGATCACCAGAATGATTGTGAGTTAAGAAATAACAGCCTTGAAGAAAAGATGGAATAGATGGGAAAGTTTTCAATAAATATGACAGGGACTTCAGCAAGAGCAGATAGAGCGGATGACAGGTATGGAGGAAGGTGAGGCTGGGTGAGGGTAATGTTTTTCTTTTGCAGAGGAAGGGTTTAATTTCTGTTCTTCACCTGCTCTGTGTCTTCTTGTGCTTCAGGTCTGGGGGTTTGAGTTGACGTCCTTTTTCTTCTGGTTGGTGAAATGAATGATTGAATCGATTAATAAATCATTTTCAGACAAGAGACTGAACATCATCAAATGTCATACCACTCACCTAATCCACAGGAAGATGGAAAGGAGTATGACAAGTAGCAGAGCAGCAGCAATTCCTGCAGCTGCTGCTAATGTCCATGATGGCCCTGTGGTCAAATGAAATCTAAATTAGATCTAAATTAACCCTATGAAGCCATTTGTATCATATATGATACACATATTCAATTCTGTTTTTTGTTTTCAGTTTAATCAATACTTGACCAAAATACTGTTGTATACCTTTAAACAATTCCCCTGTTCACCCTGGACCATACTATTGGCACTTCAAGTACATATCATATATCATACACCAGAAAGGTCATGTAATAACATATTTTTTGAATTTATATGTATATATACATACATATATATACAGTACAGGCCAAAAGTTTGGACACACCTTCTCATTCAATGCGTTTTCTTTATTTTCATGACTATTTACATTGTAGATTCTCACTGAAGGCATCAAAACTATGAATGAAGACATGTGGAGTTATGTACTTAACAAAAAAAGGTGAAATAACTGAAAAGATGTTTTATATTTATAGTTTCTTCAAAATAGCCACCTTTGCTCTGATTACTGCTTTGCACACTCTTGGCATTCTCTCAATGAGCTTCAAGAGGTAGTCACCTGAAATGGTTTTCACTTCACAGGTGTGCCTTATCAGGGTTAATTAGTGGAATTTCTTGCTTTATCAATGGGGTTGGGACCATCAGTTGTGTTGTGCAGAAGTCAGGTTACTACACAGCCGACAGCCCTATTGGACAACTGTTAAAATTCATATTATGGCAAGAACCAATCAGCTAACTAAAGAAAAACGAGTCATCATTACTTTAAGAAATGAAGGTCAGTCAGTCTGGAAAATTGCAAAAACTTTAAATGTGTCCCCAAGTGGAGTCGCAAAAACCATCAAGCGCTACAACAAAACTGGCACACATGAGGACCGACCCAGGAAAGGAAGACCAAGAGTCACCTCTGCTTCTGAGGACAAGTTCATCCGAGTCACCAGCCTCAGAAATCGCAAGTTAACAGCAGCTCAGATCAGAGAGCAGATAAATGCCACACAGAGTTCTAGCAGCAGACCCATCTCTAGAACAACTGTTAAGAGGAGACTGCGCCAATCAGGCCTTCATGGTCAAATAGCTGCTAGGAAACCACTGGTAAGGAGAGGCAACACGCAGAAGAGATTTGTTTGGGCCAAGAAACACAAGGAATGGACATTAGACCAGTGGAAATCTGTGCTTTGGTCTGATGAGTCCAAATTTGAGATCTTTGGTTCCAACCGCCATGTCTTTGTGAGACGCAGAAAAGGTGAACGGATGGATTCCACATGCCTGGTTCCCACTGTGAAGCATGGAGGAGGAGGTGTGATGGTGTGGGGGTGTTTTGCTGGTGACACTGTTGGGGATTTATTCAAAATTGAAGGCACACTGAACCAGCATGGCTACCACAGCATCCTGTAACGACATGCCATCCCATCCGGTTTGTGTTTAGTTGGACGATCATTTATTTTTCAACAGGACAATGACCCCAAACACACCTCCAGGCTGTGTAAGGGCTATTTGACCAAGAAGGAGAGTGATGGAGTGCTGCGGCAGATGACCTGACCTCCACTGCGGTCCAGCTCACACGGTGAGCTGGACCGCAGAGTGAAGGCAAAGGGGCCAACAAGTGCTAAACACCTCTGGGAACTCCTTCAAGACTGTTGGAAAACCATTTCAGGTGACTACCTCTTGAAGCTCATCGAGAGAATGCCAAGAGTGTGCAAAGCAGTAATCAGAGCAAAGGGTGGCTATTTTGAAGAAACTAGAATATAAAACATGTTTTCAGTTATTTCACCTTTTTTTGTTAAGTACATAACTCCACATGTGTTCATTCATAGTTTTGATTCCTTCAGTGAGATTCTACAATGTAAATAGTCATGAAAATAGGTGTGTCCAAACTTTTGGCCTGTACTATATATATATATATATATGTGTGTATATGTATATATATATAGTTATAGGACTAAATAAAGGGTTCAGTTTCAAAAAATTGGAATTTTCTGCCAATTCTTTCATAGTTCAGGCTTTATAGGGTTAAGAGATATGTATACATGTATTTTCAAGAGATGCTCACAGCAACTTTTGTCTTCTTAGAGGATTCAGAGGCTTCGGTGTTAGTCGCCAAAATTTACAACTAGCGTGCAAAAGTCTTGTTGAGCATGTTTTAACTTTCCCTATCCCTGCCTGGTAAAGTCACCTAAACTATAGATCTGAGAATAAACTGTCCAGAATTGTGTTAATGGTATCAATTTTCTTAACATTAGAAAATCACTGATGGGGTTTAAGATACAGAAATTGACATTTCTTAATGTGTGATGTGACTGTGTCATTGTGTTTTACTAACTGCTTGTCTGTTTTATGTCTTTTGTGTCTTGTGTCAAATGAAAGTAGTAAAGAAAAAGTGTAACATCTCTCTCAAAAATGTGATGGTGTAACTGTCTCTCAGAAGGAAATTACCCAACTACCAGCACCTTCAACTGGACTTATATAGAGGAAAATTATGTAGTTACTTTACACAAAGGTCGATAAACACACCTCACCTGATGTCTTAGGACCAAGTTTACCTCTGACAGTGAGAGTCTCCTCAGGCGACTTGATGTTTTGGTGGCTCCTCACAGCGCAGGAGTATTTTCCTGCATGCTGAGCGCTGACTGGGTCTAGAACCAGCTGTTTGTGTTGGCCCTCTGTCAGGGTCAGAGGTTGTCCGTTGCAGTACCAGATGTAGGTGTTGTCAGTCAGAGGACAGCTGCTACTACAGGTCAGTGTTACTCTCTTGTCCTCTGTCACCACAGCAGAGGGGGTCACCACCACTTCCAGGCCTGAAAGATGTTTACCATCATCACTCAGTTGAAAAGAGACACTTTAACTCAAGTTCAGTCCAGGATTCCTGCACTGGGACCATCTATGTCTATGTGGTCAAGATTAAACACAACCTTATAACTTGTTAAAATTTAGGAATAGCTTAATACAAATGTTACTTATATGGTGTTCACAAATTTCCTCTTATTCCTTCTAATGATAGATATATACAGTGGTCCCTCGCTATAACGCGGTTCACCTTTCACGGCCTTGCAGTTTCGCGGATTTTTTTAGTGCAGTTTTAACATTAAATTACATAACATTAACTCAAGTTCAGAACAAATTCAGGGTTACTACATAACCCTGGGAATTTAATGTTATCATTTACAGGTGTTGGAAAATTTGAAAACTGAAATATGGATGCATTTTACAGCCCTACTGCAAAATGCACCCTCTGTTTTTTCTTTCATATATGTTAGCAACTGCAGTTACCAAAGCTGAACATACACTGATTTTTTCACACAAAGTCCATGAACCATAGTTTGGCCCGCATACCAAGTGCAAAGTAGTGCTGTAGCAAAACAGTAACAAAGAAAAATTAATATCACCATGGTTTTGGGGGATGCTGATGTGGAACAAAATCATGAGGGTGGGGTGGGGGTAATAACATTAGTATTACCAGTAATAGTAGTTGTAACATAATAGTAATAATAATGGTAATAGAAGTATTAGTATTTGTTAAAATAGTGTTATGGTGGTTATAACAGCAGCAATAGTTGTTTAAAGCTGGGGTAATAGTGATAATAACACCAGTAATGGTTGCTATATTAATAGTAACACTAACAGCGGAAATGGTGGTGAACAACTTGGATGCTGATGGCATTCACAGCAACACACTTTTTTTTTTTTTTTTTTTTTTTTTTTTTTGGTAAACACCAATTGATGTGTGGAAAGTGATTTATACATTCTTTGTATGCATCATTTACACCTCTGCCCCCTGTTGACATTTTCTCTCTGTTGGCTTTAGCTGAGCAACTGCCCACGTAAACAGTGAACTTGCTGCAGACACCAGGGACTCAAATCACTGACGACACGACAAATCAGAGGGAAAACGCTCCAGCAGCAACAACACCTACAACCTCAACACCACCCCTGTTTGCAGCTTCAGTGAAAGTCCCCTTACCCCTCACATCAAAGAGTCAGACAGTCTGGCAGTTTTTGTGTTGCAGAGTGCTGACTGTTAATCAACCTTAACCACATTATCATTTTTTTTTTTTAAAGTTCTCATTTTTGAGTTTAGTGCTCGTCACCCACAATCAGTCAGCCTCCAGCAGGGGGTATTTGGAAGGCTGAGAGCTTTCTAATGGACTCCCTGCACCCTCTGTCTGATGAGGTTCAGTCACTCCCTTCAAACCAGAGGAACAAAGTTCCACTGAAATGATGAGAATTAAGTTCTACTGTATAGAACTAATAGAGCCAAACAGCCTCTTGTTTCTGCATGTGACATATAGTTTTGTATGAGTATGACTGCAAAACAAATCTCCCCTTGTGTGATAATTGTCCTTATAGCTCAATGTTTTTTTTTTGTTTTTTTTTTGTATTATCAAATGTATCTTAGAACTCAATGTCCTTTGTATTATCCAGTCTATCATATAGTTCATATCTATAGAACAGCTTGTCCGCTTGGAGCTGGCTCCGCATAACATAGAACAGATAAAACAGGAGCCAGATGTAACTTCTCTATCTTGTTAGTTAGGTCTGTTGCATTAGATACACGCCCAGTCAACATTCACACACTAGCATCACACATTCCAGAAACAAGGCGTGGACAGTGGTTGGCCTGTCCATGTCCGGGTAACTGGCCAATTATTCTCAGTTGCGTGTAAGTCCAACCTCTGTACGGGGCAGGCCCAGCCCAAGAACATAAATGTGTATCATTTCCTAATATCCGGGCTCATTCTGACAGAGATCTGCGAGAGCCCTGAGCCAGTGGCGGTTCTGCCTATGTTGCCGCATTAGCCGAAATTACTGCCTTGCATCCTTCCATGTTACTACTGCTGCCCTGGGCGGCTGCCCGCTTCGCCCATGCCTAACACCACCACTGTCCTGAGCCCAGCGCTGCCTTACTTTATATGTGACCATAATAAATATTTCATCTGAGAGCTGAAGATTTACTCCGGTTTGTTCTTGGGCTTTCAACAAAAGAATTGGGTGCTAACACTTACAGATAATAAATAATCTACGCTACTCTAGGATAGTGTATTCTAAATTGTTAGCATGGAGCACTGCAGTGGGTGATCTACCAGAGACACATGGATAATTTTTGAACTCTCATCACTTAAGAGATAATTGGCCATCTGGCCAGTTTCCTAAATACATGGTGCATCGCTAATATTTGTCATTTGTCTGAAGAACATTTTCAGCCACCATTTGCATACACTGTACATTGTCAGGAACGTAATGCAAAAATCCTGTTGATAACTGGGAGAGTGAGCTGTGTAAAATGGAGAGTCGTGTTACAGCTAAGCAAGTTTCTAACATGGGATAAAAAAACTGTCAGAGGCAGTTTGTGGTTGCCTGAGCCTACAGGAAGGAAGCAGCTCGAGTTCTCATGAAAGTGTGATCTTCTTGTCATCTTGTATAAACACAACTGAGGGCAAAATACTGATCGATGGCTGTACTTGATGGAGAAATACAATCACATTCTGTGTGGAACAATAACAATGAAAAATTACCTGTCACGACTAACATCACTCCTGGGAAATGAGAGTATGACCATTCTGTGTAACTGTTGTAGCATTTGTATTCTGCTGAGTCACTTTTTGTCAGATTTTTGATTCTCATGATGTTTGGGTTCATGTTGTCATCATACTCCACATGAGGTGCAGTGTCGTTTAAGATTTCAGGTTTCATTCCACTTGTTTTATACCAATCTGTAGGTTGGAATGTCTTGGCCCTGGGATATGAGTAATTACAGTAAATGTTCACTGAAGAGCCTTCCAGAGCACAGATTCTCCTGCTGACATAATTCACACTCCAGCAGTTTTGACCATCAGCACCTGAAATGCAGATGAAAGACTGAAAGTAACAACCCTGTGAACAAACAAAATCTCACTGTGGAAGACGATTTTAACTTTCCAGTGTTTGTGCATGATGCCGTTAAACTTTCAGGATCTGTCTCAAACATTTGTCACCCTCTGGATGCTGCCTTCTGTCAATACATTTTCTGATTTTTTTAAACTAGAGCAGCAACCAGTGATGGTGACAATTCGTCTAGTCATGTTTGTATAAAGTGCACCATATTGAAATATAATCACTGATACTTTTTGTATTGTAACAGTTTCTTATGTATAAAATTGCAGTGAAATTGAACTGTTCCTTATTTTACTGAGGACAGCCCTGAGCCCCGTAAAGACCCCTGGAGGTCCCTGGACCCCACTTTGACAACCATTGACTTCAGCAATGATTTTATTCTCATAAGTACAGTGTGACAAGGAAGATCAAGGATAGCAATAAACATAATTGTTGGAGCATAATTAATCAAATCTTCATATTTCGTACTGCCTCTCAAGCAAGCCCAACCATAAATCATACAGTATGATGAGTTTCTTCGTACTCACACACTGCAGGAGAGCGGATATCCTCATTATCTGATACAGAACAGGAGTAGCTGTCATCAGAGGATCTGGAAACATTAAGCTGAGGATCAAAACTTAGATATTCTCCATTCTTGTACCAGAAGTTTTCTGGTTTGGCGTCGGTCACATTACAGCTGCTGTTACAGGTCAGCGTGACAAACTGTCCACTTGTGGCAGCAGGAGTCACTTCAACATGTAGCTCTGTTTGGAGATAATTACAGCTTTCATCAGTAAGTAAATGCTACAATGAAGTATTGATTAGATTTATTAATTAGCTCTAACCTCTGGGATAGGTGATGGAGCAGCTCTGATTAGAGGAACACATTCTGCCTCCAGCATAGGTCACACTAAAGCAGGTCGGTGTGACAGAATCTACAGGGAAAGAAATGGCATGCAGTTTAATCCTGATGGACTTCAGTGCAAGAGTTAGTCCCAGGAAAAGGTTTAACTACAGATAGATAGTTACTTGACAGATACTTCAGTTAGATATTGAAACAGATAATTTGGTCCCTAGCCAACCAGCTGGAGGTGTGGTTAGCTGACAAGCAGCTGAAAGTCTCCACTCACCCACTGAGACTTCAGGGGCTCTGAGATCCTCGTAGCCTTTGACAGCACAGGAGTAGCTGACTGCTTCCTCACTGCTGACCAGCTGATGGTACCAGGGAGACGAGTCCTGGTACACAAACGATCCGTTCTTGTACCAGATGTAGGCTGCAGGGTTTTCAGTCAGAGAACAGTTGGTGCTACATATCAGAGTTACTCTCTGTCCCTCTGCTGCTGCGACAGGAGTCACTTCGACCTGGAGGTCTGGAATGACGGTGCAGGAAATAACCATAAATATTCTAAAATAATTTTCCTAAATCAATAAATGAGTGACAACGAGCCACTTTACCTGTAACATTGAGATAAATTCCACTTGACCATTCACATTCTGGTTTTCCAGTAGCGTCTTTGCAGCAGTATGTATTCTCATCACTCTCTCTTATATCATCAATTCTTAGAGTGGAGTCACTCTTTTTAGTTGCATCATACTTCACACGATCTCCTTGAACCAGCTTCTCCCAATCCCAGTGTTTAGTAAACCACGTCTTGTTTGAGGTGTGATTTGTAACTGAACAGGGCAGATCCACGGACGAGCCCTTCAGTGCACAGATGGTGACTGCTTGTCCCAGAAATCCTGAAATAGAGCCTCATTTTCATCAAAAGATCTGGACAGATCATGCTTTCTAAAATAACGGCTGACTAAAGGTTACAGCATAATGTAAATTAAGAGCAACTGAAAGTGTTTATCCCAACCCAGAAAATGCTACCATTGCTGAAAATGTACTTGAATGTAAAATGTTGTTGCTGTTCAACTGATCATCATCGTTTTCCATATTACAATTCAGTAAAATAAGAAGGTGGCTATGTTGTACAGGGGTACCTGACAGGTGCATAATGGCAGAGCTGATGCTTATTATATGACAAGAGATACATAAACTCAACCTCTACATACCTGAGAGATGCAGGATCAAAGCCACACACACACATCCAGCTTCTGTCAACAACATGACTGTGGTAATCTGTCAGCTTCTGGCCAGAAAGATGATTGAATGGCTGTATTTATGGAAGCCTTACCAAAATGCTGCATTTATGAACTCTCATCCAAACAAGCAGGCATGTAATTCAGCATTTTACTTACAGAGTAGAGGTTGACTATGTAGACGTTTTGCTCGCAGACAGAATGGAGTCCTCAGATGCCAAAATTCACGTCCTCTTCATGTAATTGGCATTCTTAGCAAAGTGAGTCTAGATAAACTTATCAAAGTGATGGTAGAGATAAGTGAAACTGTTTGTGATCAACAGGTCATTTCTGGTTGGTCAGTAGGGAGGAAGTTCACTGCAATCACCAAAGCAATCTTAGTGGGACTCTTCACAGTCACAGTTAAACTTGATGGCACTTTCTGGTAGTTTGTGGGACTTTTTGGCTTCATTTGAAAGCTCTGTGGTGATTTTGTTTTTGACTTCACCACTGCTGTTGATACCAAATGGCAAACAAAGAAACTAATTTGTATCATAGTTTTATTTCCAATGTTTACACAACACGTCCACAACACAAGCCACATAGAAATATGAAAACACACACAAGTGCATCAATAAGAAATGATAGGAACACGCATGAGAGAAGAGGTGCACACAAAAAATATTCAAAATATACAAAGATACAAAACACAAAGGATCATATGTAAGTTGAGAATCCTTGCTGCCATGTCAACAGTTACAAGGGGAAACCCTCACTCTTTCCCTTCCTCTTGCTCTCTCACTTTATAACACACTCTTCGTACACTGCATATGTACACTGCTCTTTATGGTGCTCATTTTTTGTTCTTGGTTTTTTTGTGTACTGTGCAGTATTCATCTCCTGTTGATACAGTGAACCTGAAAGTGAAAAAGAACATGTTAGTTTTGTTTAGCCAGTTTTTCTGTCTTTTCTCACTTGTGGTTATTTAGCTACAATGGTCACAAGCCTTTAATTACAATACCATCATTACCATCTGTTTTACTCAAAGACAAGGTATCACAACTAGGGATGTCACGATTATTTGATTTCACGAATATCCGCGATTTTAAACGCCACGGTTAATTATTCGTGAAGGTTCCTAAACACCGTCACTTTCCTAAGATCATGCTGGACGCAGAACCAAAGGCAGCACAAGTCGCACGGAACCAAAACAACTGCAAACTGCGAAAAAAAAAAAATGTGGGTCCTCCCAGATTTATCTAACAGACATTTCTCTGGATCCAATAGAAGCACAGCTTTCGTTCTCAACAACATTAACATAGGCCTACTAGCCAATCAGAAGTAGGGCGGGGGCTAGACGTGGTTGTTGACAATCAGGCGCTCCATGTGCCGTCGAAAGTGAGCCTCATTAGCCTTCAATGACACACATAGACATATACCGGTATGTTTATGGTGACGCACTGCAACCCACAGGATGGACTGCAGGTTCATGAAGCCCGGGGAAGACAGCAAAGATGTCTCTTAAACCGATGATGTCGGAGCCGACAGGATTCGGCATGCCTACTCTACATATAAGATAAGATAAGATAAGATAAGATATTCCTTTATTAGTCCCACGGTGGGGAAATTTCACGCATCACAGCAGCAAAGTGGATAGCAAGATACGAAGCACAATTTACACTATAAACAGTATATACAGATAACAGTACCACAGAGCAATATAAACACTGTAAACAAGGAATATCTGTAAACAAGGAATATATATCTTTATCTCCTAGACCGTTTATGACATACAGAAACTTAAAAAAACGTCGGAAACCGGAGAAATGGAGCTTTGCGCCTATATACAGTGCCATTACGGTAACTCCGTAGGACTACTGACACTTCGACCATCCAATCAGTACCGTAACTGCTGAACCAATGGTGCGATCGAAAAAATTCAGACGGTTTCTGAAAGCAGAGAACCGGAGCTTTCCGATGGAGTGCATCGGAAAGCACTCACTCATTGCACAATTCTACAACCATAAAAAGCATGTAACATTGTAATGTATTTTCACTGTTACAGTGTTTATTTATGTTTCAAAGGGCAGCTAAATATTATTTTTGTTTTGTTGGCATGGAAATAAATGAAACTTGAATATCTATAAGGAGTGTTCATGTGATTTTATACATTTATAGTGTGAAAGTAATTAATATATAATAATCGTAAAATTGTGATTATCTCTCTGACAATAATTGTACCAAGAAAATCTATAATTGTGACATCCCTAATCACAACATCTATTTGGTGAACTGCACCTAAATTTTAGTGATCTCATTCATTTTGGTGAGTTCCTGACCTTTCCTCTAGCGCCACCCTCAGGCCTAAATGTGTTCTGCCACTACTTGGATTCCCCCGACATGGAGCAAGCCAGTGGGGAACCAGCAGTGCAGGGCCAACGTTTGTTTAGTTGTAGCGCCCCCATCAAACTAATTAGTGCAATGCTTTGAAATGCTAAGCACAGTGTCATCCTTAAGGTTTGTAAAATTCAGACCAGCGGTGGGAAATCATGCAGGCCAGTCAAAGGTTAGTCATCATCACACTGGTAATACAGCAAGTTTGGCCTTGTTGTAATGACATGAGATGCTCACCTGGGGACGATGTCGGCGCTGCGAATGTTGACAGCAGCATACTGGACTTCCTCCTCTGGCTGGGGCTGGGGCTGGAGCTGGGGCTGGGACAGCTGGTTGGTGGAGTACAGGGGATTTTTCTTAGAGAAGTGTAGGGTGCTGTAGTGAAGCTCATCCTGCTCAGCTGGTTTGCTCTGAGCTGCACGGATCGGCTCCTGTCCCACGGCAGAGATGCTGCTGTGCACAGGCGGGTGGTTTAACTGATGGGCGACAACACAGACGGTGTTACTTTTATATTGTATAGCATTTTAGAGGTTTGGCTGGTCCTCTCATCCAGAAAAACATGAAATAATTGCAACTGCAGATGGTGAAAGGATCACCAGAATGATTTTGAGTTAAGAAATAATAGCCTTGAAGAAAAGATGGAATAGCTGGGAAAGTTTTCAATAAATATGACAGGGACTTCAGCAAGAGCAGATAGAGTGGATGGCAGGTATGGAGGAAGGTGAGGCTGGGTGAGGGTAATGTTTTTCTTTTGCAGAGGAAGGGTTTAATTTCTGTTCTTCACCTGCTCTGTGTCTTCTTGTGCTTCAGGTCCAGGGGTTTGAGTCGAGGTCCTTTTTCTTCTGGTTGGTGAAATGAATGATTGAATCAATTAATAAATCATTTTCAGACAAGAGACTGAACATCATCAAATGTCATACCACTCACCTAATCCACAGGAAGATGGAAAGGAGTATGACAAGTAGCAGAGCAGCAGCAATTCCTGCAGCTGCTGCTAATGTCCATGATGGCCCTGTGGTCAAATGAAATCTAAATTAGGGGAGTATTTTTTTTTTCAGCTCTATAGTTGGTTTAAAATATTAAAGTTTTTCCATCTGTGGTGTCATGTTAATCAGCTAGAAATACATGCGGTGAAGATCAAAGAATTAATTATCTAAACAAGATCTGAAAATGGAGCCAGTTTCACTTGATGGCCGACAGGTTGAAACTGCGGAAAAATTAAATATCTCTGTACAGTGAACTTCCCGGAAACACATATTTTCAAGAGATATGTACACGTGTATTTTCAAGAGATGCTCACAGCAACTTTTGTCTTCATAGAGGATTCAGTGGCTTCGGTGTTAGTCGGCAGAATTTACAACTAGTGTGCAAAACTCTTGTTGAGCATGTTTTAACTTTCCCTATCCCTGCCTGCTAAAGTCACCTAAACTATAGATCTGAGAATAAACTCTCCAGAATTGTGTTAATGGTATCAATTTTCTTAACATTAGAAAATCACTGATGGGGTTTAAGATACAGAAATTGACATTTCTTAATGTGTGATGTGACTGTGTCATTGTGTTTTACTAACTGCTTGTCTGTTTTTATGTTGTTGTGTCTTGTGTCAAATGACAGGAGTAAAGAAAAAGTGTAATATCCCTCAAAAATGTGATGGTGTAACTGTCTCTCAGAAGGAAATTATTCAAACCCCCAGCACCTTCAACTGGACTTACATAGAAGTAAATTATGTAGTTACTTTACACCAAACCTGACCTGATGTCTTAGGACCGATCTCACCTCTGACAGTGGGGGTCTCCTCAGGGGACTTGATGTTTTGGTGGCTCCTCACAGCGCAGGAGTAATTTCCTGCATGCTGAGCGCTGACTGAGTCTAGAACCAGCTGTTTGTGTTGGCCCTCTGCCAGAGTCAGAGGTCGTCCGTTGTGGTACCAGATGTAGGTGTTGTCAGTCAGAGGACAGCTGGTACTACAGGTCAGCGTTACTTTCTGGTCCTCTGAGGGAGTCACCACCACTTCCAGGCCTGAAAGATGTTTACCATCATCACTCAGTTGAAAAGAGACACATTAACTCAAGTTCAGGAAATTCAGGGTTACTGCATAGCTCTGGAAATTTAATGTTATCATTTACAGGTGTTGGAAAGTTTGAAAACTGAAATATGGATGCATTTTACAGCCCTACTGCA
This sequence comes from Myripristis murdjan, assembly GCF_902150065.1. Classification (NCBI taxonomy): domain Eukaryota; kingdom Metazoa; phylum Chordata; class Actinopteri; order Holocentriformes; family Holocentridae; genus Myripristis; species Myripristis murdjan. The sequence continues at coordinate 10,154,536 of NC_043980.1, forward strand.
AAATGCACCCTCTGTTTTTTTTTCTTTCAAATATGTTAGCAACTGCAGTTACCAAAGCTGAACATACACTGATTTTTTCACACAAAGTCCATGAACCATAGTTTGGCCCCCATACCAAGTGCAAAGCAGTACTGTAGCAAAACAGTAACAGAGAAAAATTAATATCACTATGGTTTTGGGGGATGCTGATGTGGAACCAAATCATGAGGGTGGGGGTAATAACATTAGTATTATTAGGAATAGTAGTTGTAACATAATAGTAATTATAGTGGTAATACAATTATTAGATAGATAGATAGATACTTTATTCATCCCGAAGGAAATTCACAATATTTGTTAAAATACTGTTATGGTAACATAATAGTAATTATAGTGGTAATACAAGTATTAGATAGATAGATAGATAAATTATTCATCCCGAAGGAAATTCACAATATTTGTTAAAATACTGTTATGGTGGCTTTAACCGCAGCAATAGTTGTTTAAAGCTGGGGTAATAGTGATAATAACACCAGTAATGGTTGCTATATTAATAGTAACACTAAAAGCGGAAATGGGGGTGAACAACTTGGATGCTGATGGCATTCACAGCAACACACTTCTCTCTTTTTTTTTTTTGGTAAACACCAATTGATGTGCGGAAAGTGATTTATACATTCTTTGTATGCATCATTTACACCTCTGCCCCCTGTTGACATTTTCTCTCTGTTGGCTTTAGCTGAGCAACTGCCCACGTAAACAGTGAACTTGCTGCAGACACCAGGGACTCAAATCACTGATGACACGACAAATCAGAGGGAAAACGCTCCAGCAGCACCAACACCTACAACCTCAACACCACCCCTGTTTGCAGCTTCAGTGAAAGTCCCCTTACCCCTCACATCAAAGAGTCAGACAGTCTGGCAGTTTTGTGTTGCAGAGTGCTGACTGTTAATCAACCTTAACCACATTATGATTTTTTTTTTTTAAAGTTCTCATTTTTGAGTTTAGTGCTCGTCACCCACAATCAGTCAGCCTCCAGCTGGGGGTATTTGGAAGGCTGAGAGCTTTCTAATGGACTCCCTGCACCCTCTGTCTGATGAGGTTCAGTCACTCCCTTCAAACCAGAGGAACAAAGTTCCACTGAAATGATGAGAATTAAGTTCTACTGTATAGAACTAATAGAGCCAAACAGCCTCTTGTTTCTGCATGTGACATAGTTTTGTGTGACTATGACTGCAAAACAAATCTCCCCTTGCAGATTATGAATAATCTACACTACTCTAGGATAGTGTATGCTAAATTGTTAGCATGGAGAACTGCAGTGGGTGATCTACCAGAGACACATGGATGATTTTTGAACTCTACTTACTTAAGAGATAATCGGCCAACTGGCCAGTCTCCTAAATACATAGTGCATCGCTAATATTTGTCATTTGTCTGAAGAACATTTTCAGCCACCATTTGCATACACTGTCAGGAACGTAATACAAAAATCCTGTTAATAACTGGGAGAGTGAGCTGTGTAAAATGGAGAGTCGTGTTACAGCTAAGCAAGTTTCTAACGTGGGACAAAAGAAACTCTGTCAGAGGCAGTTTGTGGTTGCCTGAGCCTACAGGAAGGAAGCAGCTCAAGTTCTCATGAAAGTGTGATCTTCTTGTCGTCTTGTATAAACACAACTGAGGGCAAAATACTGATCCATGGTGGTACATGATGGAGAAATGCAATCACATTCTGTGTGGGAAACAAAAATGAAAAATTACCTGTCACGACTAAAGTCACTCCTGGAAAACGAGAGTATGACCATTTTGTGTAACTGTTGTAGCATTTGTATTCTGCTGAGTCACTTTTTGTCAGGTTTTTGATTCTCATGATGTTTTGGTTCATGTTGTCATCATACTCCACATGAGGTGCAGCGTTGTTCAGGATTTCAGGTTTCATTCCACTTGTTTTATACCAATCTGTAGGTTGGAATGTCTTATCACTGGGATATGAGTAATTACAGTAAATGTCCACTGAAGAGCCTTCCAGAGCACAGATTCTCCTGCTGACATAATTCACACTCCAGCAGTTTTGACCATCAGCACCTGAAATGTAGATGAAAGACTGAAAGTAACAACCCTGTGAACAAACAACATCTCACTGTGGAAGAAGATTTTAACTTTCCAATGTTTGTGCATGATGCCGTTAAACTTTCAGGATCTGTCTCAAACATTTGTCACCCTGTGGATCCTGCCTTCTGTCAATCCATTTTTTTTTAACTAGAGCAGCAACTTGTGACGGTGACAATTCATCTAGTCATATTTGTATAAAGTTTACCATCATGAAATATAATCACTGATACCTTTTTATTATAACACTTTCTTATGTATAAAATTACAGTGAAATTGAACTGTTCCTCATTTTGCTGAGGACAGCCCTGAGCCCCTCAAAGACCCCTGGACCCCACTTTGACAATCACTAATTTCAGCAATTATTTTATTCTCATAAGTACAGTGTGACAAGGAAGATCAAGGATAGCAATAAACATAATACTCGGAGCATAATTTATCAAATCATCATATTTCTTACTGCCTCTCAAGCAAGCGCAACCATAAATCATACAGTATGATGCGTTTCTTCATACTCACACACTGCAGGAGAGCGGATATCCTCATTATCTGATACAGCACAGGAGTAGCTGTCATCAGAGGATCTGGAAACATTAAGCTGAGGATCAGAACTTAGATATTCTCCATTCTTGTACCAGAAGTTTTCTGGTTTGGTGTCGGTCACATTACAGCTGCTGTTACAGGTCAGCGTGACAAATTGTCCACTTGTGGCAGCAGGAGTCACTTCAACATGTAGCTCTGTTTGGAGATAATTACAGCTTTCATCAGTAAGTAAATGCTACAATGAAGTATTGATTAGATTTATTAATTAGCTCTAACCTCTGGGATAGGTGATGGAGCAGCTCTGATTAGAGGAACACATTCTGCCTCCAGCATAGGTCACACTAAAGCAGGTCGGTGTGACAGAATCTACAGGGAAAGAAATGGCATGCAGTTTAATCCTGATGGACTTCACTGCAAGAATTAGTCCCAGGAAAAAAGTTTAACTATAGATAGATAGTGACTAGACAGATACTTCAGTTATATATTTAAACAGATAATTTTGACCCCAGCCAACCAGCCTGAGGTGTGGTTAGCTGACAAGCAGCTGAAAGTCTCCACTCACCCACTGAGACTTCAGGGGCACTGAGATCCTTGTAGCCTTTGACAGCACAGGAGTAGCTGACTGCTTCCTCACTGCTGACCAGCTGATGGTACCAGGGAGACGAGTCCTGGTACACAAACGATCCGTTCTTGTACCAGATGTAGGCTGCAGGGTTTTCAGTCAGAGGACAGCTGGTGCTACATATCAGAGTTACTCTCTGTCCCTCTGCTGCTGCAACAGGAGTTACTTTGACCTGGAGGTCTGGAATGACGGTGCAGGAAATGATGGGGAAATGAAAAAGATGGAATACACTGATATTTTTCTTAAAGTAATAAATCACTGATAAAGAACTACTTTACCTGCAACATGGAGAAATGATCCCTTCTTATTTGGGCATTCTTGTTTGTCAGTAGCGTCCATGCAGCAGTATGTATTTTGATCACTCTCTCTGAGGTCATTGATTGTTAAAGTGGAGTCATAGTTATTGTACGTTACACGATCTCCATCTACAGAGAGCTCTCTTGTAACAAACCTGTCACCTTCCCTGTCGTTAACAACCCATTTCTTGTTTAAAGTGTGATGTGTATCTGAACAGGGCAGATCCACAGACGAGCCCTTCAGTGCACAGATGGCGACTGCTTTTCCCAGAAATCCTAAAATAAAAGTTTATTGTCATCAGCAGATCAAGAGGATTTCTGTTTCTAAAATAGCAGTTTTCTACACAAACTGAATGGTCATAGCATACCGTGTATTAAATGAATTTCAAAGGTTTCATTCCAGTACAGCTTCACATTGCTATTTAAATTTCAAAACCTTCACATTACTTGTATTTTCACAGTCAGTGTTTGTGTTTGATTCCAAATGTAGGCCTGCTGTTGAATTGATCAACTTTCCACAATTTAACACACAAAATTCATTGAAACAAAACTGCCTCAACACACAAGACCATTAAAGGCTATGTTGCACCACTTGTAACTGTAGTTTATGAACTTATTTCAATAGCTGATTATCATTATGTGACAAGAGAAGTATAAACTTCATCACTTCATACCTGAGAGGTACAGGAGCAGCACCACAAACACACATCCATTTTCTCTTGACAACATGACTGCAGTAGCCGTTCAAATTCTAGTCAGAAATCCAGAAACAAAATGCTGTGTTCATGAACTCTCATCCAGACAAGCGACCCATGTGTGAAGATCAACTCATTTTACTCACAGAATGAAGGAGAAGGATGCGGAAGACGTTTGGTCTGTAGACAAAATGGAGCCCTGGGCAGTTTGACAGCAAACATTCACTTCCTTCTAGTTGTTGTTATTACCATTCTGAGTAAAATGAACTTCAAATGAGGAATCTATGAAGATGCAGCAAGTTAACCAGAGAGAAGTGTCTTTACATCAGAAAGGTGTCAAAAAGAGAGCAGAGAGATGTGAAGCTGGCAGCGATCAACACGTCATCTGTGGTTGTTTGACTGTGAAAACAACTACAGATTTAACAAAATGCTCTTTAATTCACAGCAGAACTTCAATCAGTCAGTCAGACTTTATTTATATAGCACCTTTCATACAAATACATGGACATCAACTGTTGCACATGTAAAACAATAAAAACTAAAAACCATCAACTGTCTTTTTAGTAGTTTTGTCCTGGAGTCCCTGCATTGGTTTATGTCAGCTGTTGTGATGTTGATACTACTTGTGTCATTTTTGCCAACTGAAGTAAAAGTCAAATGGGATTCCTGAATGACTCACTCATTCCTTTGATTATGAATAGATGAAGCAATCAGCAAAACTGTGATGATTGAAAATGTCTCCATTTACACAATCAATGTAAGCCCATTTCTTTTACAGCATTAAGCTGCAAATTAAAGTATTCCTACAACATATCAGAGCAGTGCCACCATAACAGTGCCACACATCAGAACAGAAAGGCACTACATAGATTGACAAAGTACCAGTATACAAGTAGAGTACAGTAGTAGAGTAGTACAGAGCTCAGTATTTAGGCAAAGTGGCACCTCACTGGAGAACTCAGATCACATGTGGGTAAGACAGTATCATGGTGGTTAAATAATCAAACCATCTTTGTTTTCTTGCCTGTAATAGGGGACTGTGCATTTGCTTTTCTTACTCCTGGGCTGTGGAACAGTTTCTCAGCAATATAAATATACATATACAAATAAACAAACACAGACAACAAACCAACCAACGTATAATAGACTGATTTACTGTAGAACAATACTGTAATAACAACAGAATTACATCAGTAGGCCACTGCATTGTAGGACACTGGAGAGAAGTGTGAAGAAAAAGGAAATGGCTGTGTGGTTGACTGATCAGGGGTCGGGTAATCGAGGTCCTACTGTAGTTACTTACTAAACAGAATTACTGTTAGTTTCCACTGAAATAGAAAATGAACCACTTGCTTTTATTGCTTCAATACAATAATTTCTCTGCATTGAGCCAGTTTTTGGACTCAATAATGCAACCAAAGTGAGACAACGACCTGTGGATCAAGAAGTAGCGAGTCAAAAGCAGATGTGGTCTGCTTGTTGTTTGGAATGAAGACGATTCGCTACTCATCCAAGAGGCTTTATCAGCACAAACATTAGGTCCTATCCAACACCATCTGTGGGACACCGTCTGTCAGCAGCTTACAGTGCCATGCTGACACTTGCCAGGCAGTTTCACACCCACGAACACCCGTATTCATGTGACTCTGACTCTCACATGACCACCAGGTGACCCTCATGACTCACATGAGACCTGAGCCGCCCTCATGTGGCATCCGGTGTGAACAAGCCTCACAGATTTACACGCCCCGGACTCCCCACCAGTCATTAGGACTGATGAAGCCTCTTGGATGAGTGACAAAACATCTTCAAGATAAACAACAAGTCCAGCTGACTTTGATTTACGATCTGTGTGTCATAGGTTGTTGCCACACCATCACCTGGATGACTGAGAATCTTCACAGAAATCATGACCTGCCTTTTCCCATTTTTATCAAGCCAAATACTCAAGATTTTATAAAATCAAATGTAGCCTTTCTGCTGATATGCATCTTCACGATTAAATTGACATATAGCAACATGTGGTCATGGACTGAGTGAGAAGCTCTACCAAAAAAAATCCAGGGTTCAAACTGCAGCTTCTAATAGTCTGATATTTATTTAAATATTTATTCAAAGACCACGTAGGTGGTCCTCCAGCTTATTTTAGGCTGCCCAGCCCATCATACACTGGGGGAATCCCTGGAAGTTGAGCCTGGGAGCAGTGTTAATTAGTGAGAAATATATATAGATTTTTCTCCTCCTCCAAACCACACGGCATGTGGGGTCGGCCACCCTGGCTATTTAGTAGGTAGGACAAACACTGCAGTGTTCACCACTAACCACCACATTGTACCATAAAGTGCAACAATGCACAAGGTGATTTGCAAGTTTTATAAAATGACAAAATAATGAAAACTAGGTGTGAAAAATATTTTTATTGATTGAAATAAAAATCAAAACCAGGCTTTACAAAAAATCAGAACTTACTGAAACTGCATTGTTTGTTTACAAAAAGCAAACTACAATTTTCTTTAGTTTTCATATCAAAAACTTGAAACCTACATAAAACTAAAAACTACTGACAATCCAAAAATGGAATGAGTGACACAGCGTAAGAGAAAGTTTCACACATCCACACTGCCAGCAGAAGCACAAGGTGGAGTCAGACCCTCAGACCTCAGCAACATCACTGTCACACACAAAGCAGACACAACCCTGCCCTGCGTTCCAATACTCATACTACCATACTATTTAGTAGGGAAAAAAATAATTAGTATGTCCCAATACATACTAAACTACATACTTCGTAAGGGCAGCTGCAGTACATACTAAAAGTAAACAGTATGCGATTTGGAACGCAGGGTTGATCTCCTCCACCCAGTGCCAAAATGTCAGCGTGGCTGAAGGCTGTGAACTCCACTGTGCTCTGTTTCTGTTCTTTACTGTTTGCATCTTCAGGCTGTGAATATGCATTTGCTCTTGCAGGATGTCTGAACAAATCACATTCCTGTGGACACTGTGAGATACCTCCTGATATTTCAAAAATCAAATCACACAAAATATAATGATTTTTGATCACATAATCTTGCCAGTGTTAAAACATGACATATTGTGACACCTGGTGGTTGTTATCACAGCCTGATAGTATAGCATCATTCTTGGTGAATCTCTCCAGTCCCTCTCGATACTGTTGATCGCAGCTTGCTTTTACAGAGGCTGTATATTATTTGTTTTGATTTAAATATTTCCACTTGATTTAGGAAGTACTTCAGTCATAGACAACCAGCTGTGAAGCTGGGGAATACTCACTGCAACTTAAGTTATTGTTATCATCAAAAGCCTACAAGTTGCCACCTTACATCCTGGTTCATTTACAATTGAAATAAGTAACATTATTCTGTTTTTAAAAAAATGCCATATACAATTGTATGCCGATGACACAGCTCTGTACCACAATGCTGGTTCTTTTCCTTTGGCTGCTGAAAACCTTGAGTGTTCCCTTCCCTTTTTACAACAGGTAAAACTCTGTCAGAACATTTGGTTTTATATAAAAACAGATCCTGTTTTCCTAGGTTAGCTTGGAAAGAAGTAGTTACAGTTTTTTCTGACAACTCCAGACTGTGGTGATATAATTTACAGGAATGTCTCTGCTGCCACCCTCAGATTCATCACTGGTGATGCATTTGGTCATTTATGAGAGGGTTGGGTGGCCTTCATGGTATGGTAGGTATATACTTTGAGTTTTATTGTTTTGTTGTGTGCTCCTTTGTAAACTTGACATCATTGCAAATAAGGACCTCCCTCACTGATCCCCTAGATCAGTGGTTCTCAGGATAAGTTTTGAGGTTTGTAACATGATTAAGACATAAGTGATTATTTTTTTCCATAGGTTCCTCTTTTTTTGTGAAATACTGAGTGGTTATAATACACAACCTCTGATAATTAAGCAAATGAAACAACCTAAACAGGTAGTCATTCTTTAGGTGGACTGTTCACCATTCTGCATGTGACAGGGGGTCGCGAATAGGCATCACTTTATTTTAAGCTGTCACAAGCAAAAAAGATTGAGAGCCACCGCCCCTGATTAGGGTTAAATAAACAGAGTAAATATGACAGAAAGTTCATCCATGCCCTGCGTAGCACCTTGCTTACACCTACAGCTCCTTCACTTCACACACCGTCTTCCTGCTGCTCCGCTGATTCTCTCTGTGTTGCAGTGACAGCGTTCATGGAGATGTTCTCGTACTCAGAGTCTGTCTGCTGGGGAGAGATGACAGGAGACATGGTGAAAGGAAGCACTCGTTTTTTCTCACACATATCTTGGTAGACATATCACCTTTTGGTGGAAATTTTCTGTACTAACCTGTCCAGTCTGCGTGGAGTTTTTAGGTTCAGTGGTTGGAGTCAGAGATTTCTTCTTCCTGGATTGACCCAGACAGAAAATACATAACTACACGAATTATAATCACTAAAAAAAAAAAAAAAAAAGTAAAAAGAAACCTTTGAATATTGGAAGTGAGAGAGTGATAGAAATGATGGATTTTTTTTTGTTTTGTTTCCTTTTTTACCTTATCCACAGGTAGAGGAGAGATACAACAACTGGGCACAGAGCCACTAGCATCAGTCTGACTGCATTCACTGCATGCACTTGTGATTTTCCTACAAACAGATGTAGGTGGATGTCAGAAATGTTTAAGTCGCTTGACATTCAAAAGTTTGAAAGTGAAGAAGCTGAACAGCAGAGCATGTGGTTCCTGTTTTTTTTCTGCACATTTTTCTCTGAGGAAATGCTTTTAGTGAGCTGTGGATGAGGTGAGAGCGCCCTCTGGTGGACTGGCAGAGCTTGTACACCCTACGGTTTTACCAGAGGGACATGCCTCTCTTTGAAATGATTTTTGATGAATTTTGCGTGAATGATGTAAACACAGAAGTGCTTCTAACACCCAAAGACAGCTCAGCTAAAGTTTTAAATCCTTTTGTCACCTCTGACAGTGGGGGTCTCCTCAGGGGACTTGATGTTTCGGTGGCTCCTTACAGCGCAGGAGTAATTTTCTGCATGCTGAGCGCTGACTGGGTCTAGAACCAGCTGTTTGTGTTGGCCCTCTGCCGGGGTCAGAGGTCGTCCGTTGTGGTACCAGATGTAGGTGTAGTCAGTCAGAGGACAGCTGCTACTGCAGGTCAGTGTTACTTTCTGGTCCTCTGTCACCACAGCAGAGGGAGTCACCATCACTTCCAGGCCTGAAAGATGTTTACCATCATCAATCAGTTGAAAAGAGACACATTAACTCAAGTTAAGGGCAATTCAGGGTTTCTGCATAGCTCTGGAAATTTTATTTTATCATTTATAGGCCTTGGAAAGTTTGAAAATTGTAATTGTAACATAATAGTAATAGTTGTGGCAATAGAAGTATTAAAATTTGTTAAAATAATGTTATGGTGGTTATAACAGCAGCAATAGTTGTTTAATAGTACAGTTGCGTATTAGTAATATTAGTCATAATAACACCAGTAATGGTTGCTATTTAACACTAACAACAGAAACAGTGCTAAACAACTTGGATGCTGATTGCATTCACAGAAACACACTTTTTCTTTCTTCTTTTTTTTTTTTGGTAAACACCAATTAATGTGTGGAAAGTGATTTATACATTTTTTCTATGCATCATTTACCCCTCACATCAAAGAGTCAGTCAGTCTGGCAGTTTTTGTGTTGCAGAGTGGTGACTGTTGATCAACCTTGACCACATATCATTTTTTTATTTTTATTTTTTTTAAGTTCTCATTTTTGAGTTTAGTGCCCGTCACCCACAATCAGTCAGCCTCCAGCAGGGGGTATTTGGAAGGCTGAGAGCTTTCTAATGGACTCCCTGCACCCTCTGTCTGATGAGGTTCAGTCACTCCCTTCAAACCAGAGGAACAAAGTTCCACTGAAACAATGATAATTAAGTTCTACTGTACAGAACCAATAGAGCCAAACAGCCTCTTGTTTCTGCATGTGTCATGTAGTTTTGTGTGACCATGACTGCAAAACAAATCTCTCCTCACAGATAATAAATAATCTACGCCAAGGCCGTAACGCCCATATACATTGAGAGGTACAAGTCCCCCCCAATGTTCAGGCACTCCAAAAATGCCACCATTTGCATACACTGTACACTGTCAGGAACGTAATGCAAAAATCCTGTTGATAACTGGGAGAGTGAGCTGTGTAAAATGGAGAGTTCTGTTACAGCTAAGCAAGTTTCTAACATGGCATAAAACAAACTCTCTCAGAGGCAGTTTGTGGTTGCCTGAGCCTACAGGAAGGAAGCAACTCAAGTTCTCATGAAAGTGTGATCTTCTTGTCATCTTGTTTAAACACAACTGACGGCAAAATACTGATTGATGGTTGTACTTGATGGAGAAATACAATCACATTCTGTGTGGGAAACAACAATGAAAAATTACCTGTCACGACTAACATCACTCCTGGAAAACGAGAGTATGACCATTTTGTGTAACTGTTGTAGCATTTGTATTCTGCTGAGTCACTTTTTGTCAGGTTTTTGATTCTCATGATGTTTGGGTTCATGTTGTCATCATACTCCACATGAGGTGCAGCGTTGTTTAGGATTTCAGGTTTCATTCCACTTGTTTTATACCAATCTGTAGGTTGGAATGTCTTATCACTGGGATATGAGTAATTACAGTAAATGTCCACTGAAGAGCCTTCCAGAGCACAGATTCTCCTGCTGACATAATTCACACTCCAGCAGTTTTGACCATCAGCACCTGAAATGTAGATGAATGACTGAAAGTAACAACCCTGTGAACAAACAAAATCTCACTGTGGAAGACGATTTTAACTTTCCAATGTCTGTGCATGATGCCGTTAAACTTTCAGGATCTGTCTCAAACATTTGTCACCCTCTGGATGCTGCCTTCTGTCAGTCCATTTTCAGATTTTTTTTAACTAGAGTAGCAACTAGTGACGGTGACAATTCATCTAGTCATATTTGTATAAAGTGCACCATATTGAAATATAATCACTGATACCTTTTTGTTATTATAACAGTTTCTTATGTATAAAATTACAGTGAAATTGAACTGTTCCTCATTTTGCTGAGGACAGCCCTGAGCCCCTCAAAGACCCCTGGACCCCACTTTAACAATCACTAATTTCAGCAATGATTTTATTCTCATACGTACAGTGTGACAAGGAAGATCAAGGATAGCAATAAACATAATACTCGGAGCATAATTTATCAAATCATCATATTTCTTACTGCCTCTCAAGCAAGCCCAACCATAAATCATACAGTATGATGAGTTTCTTTGTACTCACACACTGCAGGAGAGCGGATATCCTCATTATCTGATACAGAACAGGAGTAGCTGTCATCAGAGGATCTGGAAACATTAAGCTGGTGATCAGAACTTAGATATTCTCCATTCTTGTACCAGAAGTTTTCTGTTTTGACGTCAGTCACATTACAGCTGCTGTTACAGGTCAGCTTGACAAACTGTCCACTTGTGGCAGCAGGAGTCACTTCAACATGTAGCTCTGTTGGGAGATAATTACAGCTTTAATCAGTTAGTAAATGCTACAATGAGGTATTTATTAGATTTATTTATTAGCTCTAACCTCTGGGATATGTGATGGAGCAGCGCTGATTAGAGGAACACATTCTGCCTCCAGCATAGGTCACACTAAAGCAGGTCGGTGTGACAGAATCTACAGGGAAAGAAATGGCATGCAGTTTAATCCTGATGGACTTCACTGCAAGAGTTAGTCCCAGGAAAAAAGTTTAACTATAGATAGATAGTGACTAGACAGATACTTCAGTTAGATATTGAAATAGATAATTTTGACCCCAGCCAACCAGCTGGAGGTGTGGTTAGCTGACAAGCAGCTGAAAGTCTCCACTCACCCACTGAGACTTCAGCGGCTCTGAGATCCTCGTAGCCTTTGACAGCACAGGAGTAGCTGACTGCTTCCTCACTGCTGACCAGCTGATGGTACCAGGGAGACGAGTCCTGGTACACAAATGATCCGTTCTTGTACCAGATGTAGGCTGCAGGGTTTTCAGTCAGAGGACAGCTGGTGCTACATATCAGAGTTACTCTCTGTCCCTCTGCTGCTGCAACAGGAGTTACTTTGACCTGGAGGTCTGGAATGACGGTGCAGGAAATGAAAATGATGGAATACACTGACAAGTAATAAATCACTGATAAAGTACTACTTTACCTGCAACATGGAGAAATGATCCCTTCTTATTTGGGCATTCTTGTTTGTCAGTAGCGTCCATGCAGCAGTATGTATTTTGATCACTCTCTCTTAGGTCACTGATTCTTAAAGTGGAGTCAGAGTTATTGTACGTTACACGATCTCCATCTACAGAGAGCTCTCTTGTAACAAACCTGCCACCTTCCCTGTGGTTAAAAACCCATTTCTTGTTTAAAGTGTGATGTGTATCTGAACAGGGCAGATCCACGGACGAGCCCTTCAGTGCACAGATGGCGACTGCTTGTCCCAGAAATCCTAAAATAAAAGTTTATTGTCATCAGCAGATCAAGAGGATTTCTGTTTCTAAAATAGCAGTTTTCTACACAAACTGAATGGTCATAGCATACCGTGTATTAAATGAATTTGAAAGATTTCATTCCAGAATGGCTTAACATTGCTATTTCGCTTGCCAAACCTTCACATTACTTGTATTTTCATAATCAGCCTTTGTGTTTGATTCCAAATGTAGGCCTGCTGTTGAATTGATCAACTTTCCACAATTTAACACACAAAATTCACTGAAACAAAACTGCCTCAACACACACAAATTTCCCAAGACCATTAAAGGCTATGTTGCACCACTTGAAACTATAGTTTATGAACTTATTTCAATAGCTGATTATCATTATGTGACAAGAGAAGTATAAACTCCATCACTTCATACCTGAGAGGTACAGGAGCAGCGCCACAAACACACATCCATTTTCTCTCGACAACATGACTGCAGTAGCCGTTCAAATTCTAGTCAGAAATCCAGAAACAAAATGCTGCGTTCATGAACTCTCATCTAGACAAGCGACCCATGTGTGAAGATCAACTCATTTTACTCACAGAATGAAGGAGAAGGATGCGGAAGACGTTTGGTCTGTAGACAAAATGGAGCCCTGGGCAGTTTGACAGCAAACATTCACTTCCTTCTAGTTGTTGTTATTACCATTCTGAGTAAAATGAACTTAAATGAGGAATCTATGAAAATGCAGCAAGTTAACCAGAGAGAAGTGTCTTTACATCAGAAAGGTGTCAAAAAGAGAGCAGAGAGATGTGAAGCTGGCAGCGATCAACACGTCATCTGTGGTTGTTTGACTGTGAAAAAAACTACAGATTTAACAAAATGCTCTTTAATTCACAGCAGAACTTCAATCAGTCAGTCAGACTTTATTTATATAGCACCTTTCATACAAAATACATGGAACATCAAGTGTTTCACATGTAAAACAATAAAAACTAAAAACCATCAACTGTCTTTTTAGTAGTTTTGTCCTGGAGTCCCTGCATTGGTTTATGTCAGCTGTTGTGATGTTGATACTACTTGTGTCATTTTTGCCAACTTAAGTAAAGGTCAAATGGGATTCCTGAATGACTCACTCATTCCTTTGATTATGAATAGATGAAGCAATCAGCAAAACTGTGATGACTGAAAATGTCTCCGTTTACACAATCAGTGTAAGCCCATTTCTTTTACAGCATTAAGTTGCAAATTAAAGTAGGCTATTCCTGCAACATATCAGAGCAGTGCCACCATAACAGTGCCACACATCAGAACAGAAAGGCACTACAAAGATTCACAAATTACCACTATACTAGTAGAGTAGTACAGTGCTCAGTATTTAGGCAAACTCAGATCACATGTGGGTGAGACAGTATCATGGTGGTTAAATAATCAAAACATCTTTGCTTTCAAGCCTGTAAGAGGGGACTGTGTATTTGCTTTTCTTGCTCCTGGGCTGTGGAACAGGTTCTCAGCAATATAAATATACTTATACAAATAAACAAACACAGAAACAAAATAACCAATGAATAATAGACTGATTTACTATAGAACAATAGTGTAACAACAACAGAATTACATTGGGAGGCCACTGTATTGTAGGACACTGGAGAGAAGTGTGAAGAAAAAGGAAATGGCTATGCAGTCTCAGTGCCACCAAAGTGAGACCTCGACCTGCAGATCAAGAAGTCGCGAGTGAAAAGCAGCTGTCGTCTGCTTGTTGTAAGACAATTCACTACTCATCCAAGAGGCTTTATCAGCACAAACATTAGGTCCTATCCAACAGTGGCGTGCACAAACATTTTGGGGGGCAGGTGCTCAAGTGAGAAAAAAGGGCACTTTCTGCAGCGTGCGGAACTATCGGCTGCCTTATTATAGTAGTGTGAGATTTTTAAAAAATAATAATAATAATAACATCATTACAGGCACATGTACGTAATTGCATATTTATTTATTTAAATACCCATAAATAGTGCTCATAGATGGCCTATTGCAAGACAGCAGAGAGCTGCTTCCCTGCGCTGCCTGCTGTAGCTGCCTAGACCAACAATAGAATATGATGTTTATTTGGGTAAGACTGCTTGGTGTCACATCACACCAGACTGTAACTGCCACGGCCCAACTTCAATACCCTACCACATAGCTGTGTTCTGCAGACAAATTTTAATGGGCTATTTGTCATTGGCAATGTTTTAATCATAGCCTATTAAGGTAAATACAAGATTACTGCAAGTGTTGTATAATAGAAATAGCTACATGGACATGTGGAAAACCAGCAGCCCTATGCTGTTTATGGGTTCTGTAGTGTTGTTGCTCTTGCCCAGGCGGGGAGTTCAACCCTGGTCTCCTGCATGGCAGGCAGAGACACTGTCCACTGTGCCACTGGGACTTGTGTGGAGGGAGCCAGAAATTAGGCTCTATAAAGCACACAGCATGAGTGACAGTGGTGCTTGGGAAAAAAAACGCCTAAAAGTAGTGGTCAAACAAATGCTTTTTTCTCAATGACACTAAGTCTGAGCAGAAAATAAAAGATATCATGAGAAAGGTAAGGCTTTGGGCTTTCAAACTGTGTCAAATTATTTTCAAACTCCCAAAAATCCCTGAGATTCGGCGAGTTGAAGAAGTGTGTGTTTCTCGTTCTCTCCCCAGATTTTGGGTTCCAGATATAATGGGAGTCTATGGGGGAGAGAGCTGGCACTCCTGCCTCGTTAAGTGTCACCGTTTAAAAAGTTTAAGCTACTTTGCTTTTGTATTTACATTTTTCAAAGCAAAACTAGTTTTCCTACTACTTTACACAAATTTATGCATGTGGAGGTAAAATTGTCTCTCTTTCTCTATCCATCTTGTCTGTCTGAACGCTGAACTGAGCGGAAGACAGAAACCCGCCAGCAGTATCACCGTTACTTAGTGAGTGACTGAGTGACGTCAGCGGCCGCAGGCAGGCAGGGTCGCCAGATACTGCGACAGATACCCCCAACCATAGACATACGGGGAGTCTCCCGCATGAATCGGGAGAGTTGGCAAGTGTGCAGCTGCCTCCGGGCGCCTCCGTTTGTGTGACCGCTTTGCACGCTCACAAAGGAAGAGAGGGAAGGGAGGTGCACGCCGCACTTTCGCGCATCGGGCACGTGTGTGTGTGTGTGTGTAGGGGGGTGTCTGGCAAAATTACAACAGGGGCATTATTATTACACGTATTTAATCGAGAATTGATCGATGTCACCATTGGGCCACATACAGTACACTGTTAAAAAAAAAATAATAACTTTCAAAAGGGCACTTGCTGGTCCAGACTAGGGCAAGGGCAGGTGCTCTAGCACCACCTACTGTCTATCTGTGCACGTTCCTGCTATCCAACACCCCATCTGTGGGACACCGCCTGTCAGCAGCTTACAGTGCCATGCTGACAACACTTGCCAGGCAGTTTCACGCCCACTAACACCCAAATTCATGTGACTCTGACTCTCACATGACCACCAGGTGACCCTCATGACTCACGAGACCTGAGCCGCCCTCATGTGCAATCCGGTGTGAACAAGCGTCACAGGTTTAAACGCCCCAGACTCCCCACCAGTCATTAGAACTGATGAAGCCTCTTGGATGAGTGACAAAACATCTTCAAGATAAACAACAAGTTCAGCTGCCTTTGATTTACCATCTGTGTGTCACAGGTTGTTGCTACACCATCACCTGGATGACTGAGAATCTTCACAGACATCATGACCTGCCTTTTCCCATTTTCATCAAGCCAAATACTCAAGATTTTATAAAATCAAATGTAGCCTTTCTGCTTAGATGCATCTTCACGATTACAAAAACATATAGCAACATGTGGTCATGGACTGAGTGAGAAGCTCTACCAAAAAAACCCAGGGTTCAAACTGCAGCTTCTGATAGTCTGATATTAATTTAAATATTTATTCAGAGACCAGATAGGTGGTCCTTCAGCTTATTTTAGGCTGCCCGGCCCATCATACACTGGGGGAATCCCTGGAAGTTGAGCCTGGGAGCAGTGTTAATTAGTGAGAAATATATTAATTTTTTTTCTCCTCCTCCAAACCGCACGGCACGTGGGGTCGGCAACCTTGGCTATTTAGTAGGTAGGACAAACACTGCAGTGTTCACCACTAACCACCACATTGTACCATAAAGTGCAACAATGCACAAGGTGATTAGCAAGTTTTATAAATTGACAGAATAATGAAAACTTGGTATGAAAAACATTTTTATTGGTTGAAATAACACTCAAAACCAGGCTTTACAAAAAAAAAATAACCAGCTGAAACTGTTACTTATTTACAAAAATCAAACTGAATTTTTTTTCTTTGTTGTTTTCATCTCAAAAAGTCCAAACCTAAATAAAAATAAAAACGACTGAAAAATGCAAACCTTGAATGACTTTGACACAGTGTAACACAACGTTTCACACATCCACAAACGCTGCCAGCAGAAGCAGAAGGTGGAGTCAGACCCCCAGATCTCAACAACATCACTGTCACACATAAAGCAGACAACCCTGATCTCCTCCACCCAACGCCAAAATGTCAGCGTGGCTGAAGGCTGTGAACTCCACTGTGCTCTGTTTCTGTTCTTTACTGTTTGTATCTTCAGGCTGTGAAAATGCATTTGCTCTTGCAGGATATCTGAACAAATCACATTCCTGTGAACACTGTGAGATCCCTCCTGATATTTCAAAAATCAAATGACACAAAATATAATGATTCATGATCACATAATCTTGCCAGTGTTAAAAGATGACATATTGTGACACCTGGTGGTTGTTATCACAGCCTAATAGTATAGCTACTACTAGTTCATAAAATGTGAAATAGTCAGCATTGCTTATCATTCTTTGTGAATCTCTCTAATCCCTCTCGATATTGTTGATCACAGCTTGCTCTTACAAAGGATGCATATCATTTGTTTTGATTTAAATATTTCCGCTTCATTTAGGAAATACTTCACTCATAGACAGCCAGCTGTAAAACTGGGGAATACTCATTGAAACTTAAATTATTGTCATCAAAAGCCTAAAGTTGCAGCCTTACGTCCTGGTTCATTTACAATTGAGATAAGTAACATTATTCTGTTTTTTTTAAAAATGCCATATACATTTATATGCCGATGACACAGCTCTGTACCACAATGCTGGTTCTTTTGCTTTGGCTGCTGAAAACCTTGAGCGTTCCCTTCCCTTTTTACAACAGGTAAAACTGTCAGAACATTTGGTTTTATATAAAAACAGATCCTGTTTTCCTAGGTTAGCATGGAAAGAAGTAGTTAGTTTTTTTCTGACAACTCCAGACTGTGGTGATATAATTTACAGGAATGTCTCTGCTGCCACCCTCAGATTCATCACTGGTGATGCATTTGGCCATTTATGAGAGGGTTGGGTGGCCTTAATGGTATGGTAGGTATATACTTTGAGTCCCAGGGGGGCAAATCTGGTGTTTTACAATCACACAAACACACTAGAAAAATATTCACAAAGCTCTCCATTGAATTCCTCTGCACCGGCTTACTTCACTGTCACTTTGGTCTGCTGGTAAACACCACAATCGCTCTCATGACTGGCTTGCTCTTCAAGTGCCTCAGGCTGAACAGAGCTTGAAAAGACAGATTTCAGTTTTAATGCACCCTGTTCTTGACACAGTCTGCAAAAGATTTTAAAAATGAGCTTTTTTGCATTTCTCTTCCATTTGCAACAGTAGAGAGACAAGAAAGGCAAGAAAGAGAGAGGGAACGACATGCAGCAAAGGACTCGGAATCGAACCCGGGCCGCTGCAGTGAGGACATCGCCTGGAAATGTGATACGTGCTCTACCAGGTGAACCACTGGGACGCCCCTCACTTATGTCTTTTGGACATTTTAGAAACATTATTTTGAGTCTTTGTTTACCAGATTGTAAGTGCTTGCTATTTTGTTGTGTGCTCCTTTGTAAACTTGAAATCATTGCAAATAAGGACCTCCCTCACTGATCCCCTAGATCAGTGGTTCTCTGAATAAGTTTTGACGTTTGCAACATGATTAAGACATAAACGAGCTGTGCAGCCTGTGACAGGGGGTCCCGAATAGGCATTGGTTTATTTTAATGTCACAAACAAAAAAGATTGAGAGCCACTGCCCCTGATTAGGGTTAAATAAACAGAGTACATATGACAGAAAGTTCATCCATGCCCTGTGTAGCACCTTGCTTACACCTACAGCTCCTTCACTTCACACACTGTCTTCCTGCTGCTCCACTGATTCCCTCTGTGCTGCAATGACAGCATTCATGGAGATGCTCTCGTACTCAGAGTCTGTCTGCTGGGGAGAGACGACAGGAGACATGGTGAAAGGAAGCACTAGTTTTTTCCTCACATGTCGGCATACATATCAATTTTTGGTGGAAATTTTCTGTACTAACCTGTCCGGCCTGTGTGGGGTTTTTAGGTTCAGTGGTTGAAGTCAGAGATTTCTTCTTCCTGGATATAATCAACCAGACAATACATAACTATACAAATTCTAATCACTAAAAAAAACAAGCAACCTTTGAAGAATGGAAGTGAGAGAGTGATAGAAATGATGGATTTTCTTTCTTTTTTTTTTTTTTACCTTATCCACAGGTAGAGGAGAGATACAACAACTGGGCACAGAGCCACTAGCATCAGTCTGACTGCATTCACTGCATGCACTTGTGATTTTCCTACAAACAGATATAGGTGCATGTCAGAAATGTTTTAGTAGCATGACATTCAAAAGTTTGAAAGTGAAGAAGCTGAACCGCAGAGCGTGTGGTTCCTGTTTTATTCCTGGCCTACAAATTTTTCTCTGAGGAAATGCTTTTAGTGAGTCTCCTCTCTCCTTGGACGAGGTGAGAGTGCCCTCTGGTGGACTGGCAAAGCTTGTACACCCTACAGAGGGACTTGCCACTCCTTGAAATGATTTTTGATTAATTATGCATGAATGATGTAAACACAGAAGTGCTTCTAACACCTAAAGACATCTCAGCTAACATTTTAAATCCTTTTGTCACCTCTGACAGTGAGGGTCTCCTCAGGGGACTTGATGTTTTGGTGGGTCCTCACAGCACAGGAGTATTTTCCTGCATGCTGAGCACTGACTGGGTCTAGAACCAGCTGTTTGTGTTGGCCCTCTGCCGGGGTCAGAGGTCGTCCGTTGTGGTACCAGATGTAGGTGTTGTCAGTCAGAGGACAGCTGGTGCTACAGGTCAATGTTACTCTCTTGTCCTCTGTCACCACAGCAGAGGGGGTCACCACCACTTCCAGGCCTGAAAGACATTTACCATCATCACTCAGTTGAAAAGAGGCACTTTAACTCAGGCTAAGATTGTGATGTGCCATCATACAATCAACACAATACATGATCACATTACATTTATTTCATATTTAATAAAAACAATGCAAAGACTGAGATTTTGAAAACTGGACTATGGGCTCGACCGACCAAATACAACCACGTAACATCACAAAACCATGGGTCATGGTCATGGGTCAAGGTAGTATGGCCAACTATCCATGCTCACTGGCCAAAAGAAGTGCATGGGTCAATAAAATAGCTGAAAAGGGGTTAGGGCTAGCCACAAACATAGTCACTGGCTCCTAAAACATCCATGTAACATCATGACATGCAGGGGGTGTGTCCTAGTGACAGAAATATAGCCAAAAGAGGGTGAAGCTGAAACAGGGCCACAGTTTCCAAATGCATACACTTAACACCATAAAACTTGGCAAAGAGCTTGGTCATGGGCCAGCAAAGAAGTGATTAACATCTTGGGCTAGTCAACATTAAGGGTCTATGGAAATAGGCATTGCCAGATGTTGCCAAAAGTTTCCTTTTTTCAGGATTATTTTTTCTGCTTTATTAATCATTTAGTATTATAGGATATGGTTAGGCTCCAGGGATGAAGGGCATCTACATAACATGATGAAGTCCACAACCAAGGTTGAGCATGGGTCAAGATGGTACTGGCTGTGCTCAATTTAGTGCCCTGGTCTTCCGTTTTTTTACTCAAGGGACTGGTAAATGTCAGAAATCAAGAACACGCTGTCAGCCGACTAGATTGGGTTGCAAGTGAAATGGCAGACTGGCAACTTTCCTCGCTAACTGGCTGCAGCGTTCCTGAAAAGGTGCACAGCTTAGCACGAAACAGGGCCATCAAGAAGCAGAGGTGGGCACTCTGACTGATTTCCTGGTTTAGGTATGCATCATTTCCTCATTTGTTACCTACTGACATTTCCTCTCTCTCAACATCAGCTAAGCAGTTCCCGGGTAAAAAAAAAAAAAAAAAAAAAAAAAAAAAACACTGCTCAACTATACTGCACATCGAGAAAGAGAACGTCCTATTCAAGCAAAGCGCTGCAACAAATTCTTATTCTCTCATTTCTGAGATAATGCAGCTACGATCACCAATAATCAGCCAGCCCAGTGTATGGTAAAGTGTTGGCATGAGGCTCTGAACTCAATGACGTAGGCTACCAGTGACCCATGGTTAATTTTATTGCTCTCGTCACTCAACAGGTAAACTAGCTAATTCACACAATAAATGCACGCTCAGTGCAGAAGAACAAAAATGAAGAATCACCTGTCACAATTAAAGATACTCCAGGAAAATCAGAATATTTCCATCCTGCGTCATCATTGTGGAATCTGAATGTGTATTCTGCTGAGTCGCCTTCTGCCAAGTTTTTGATTCTCAGGACGTGGTGGTTCTCTGCGTTGTCATGATACTCGACACGAGGTGCATCATTGTTCAAGATTTCAGTATTTGTCTTTCCAGTTTTCATTTCAGTTGTTTTTTTATACCAATATGTAGGTTGGGATGTCTTATCATGGGGATATGAGCAATTACAGGAAATGTCCACTGAAGAGCCTTCCAGAGCACAGATTCTCCTGCTGACACAATTCACACTCCAGCAGTTTTGACCATCAGCACCTGAAATGTAGATGAAAGACTAAAAGTAACAACCCTGTGAGCAAATGAAATCTCACTGTGGTAGAAGATTTTAACCTTTCAGTATTTGTGCATTATGGTGTTAAACGTTCAGGATCTGTTAATCTCAAACATTTGTGTAGTTGCATACATCTGGTCTGCAACATTCTGAAACCTGCCAGTTCACATCAGTGAGACTAGATGAGACAAGATATTGTTTCCATAGCAACAGCTGTCTTTACTTAAGTGTTTCTGTCAGCTTTCTGTTGCTGCATGGTTTATAGCACAACTCCATGCTGCCTTCACAGGACCAGGACATCAGAGCATCATTTAAAAAATGTCTCCAACACGGCATTTACTGCGTCAGCTCAGGAAAAAGAATGCTCTCTTCCTTGTTATTCCTCATGGAGGAAATTAAAAGTTTCTTCCTCTTGAAGGCATTAGTTTCTCCAGTGGTTGAACCATGAAGTCCGGGTTATAGCAGTTGTTAGACATGTATCAGAGGGAAACTCTGCAGTTGGACTTTCCCTGAGCACAGCTTAGTTCTTTGTCAGGTTTATGTTTATTTATGCCTGTTAGTCTACCTCTGACATATTCATGTCTTTATTTTGCATTGGGGTAAATAACAAAATATTTCATTTTAGTTTGAGTTTTCATAGAGCAACTCATTAAAGTCATTGTTTTAATCATCATCATGAAAACAGGATCATCAAGGACCATTTTCCATCTGAAAAAGTGTTGAATGGGCAGACAAATACACCGGCAAATGAATAGACCAACCCCATTGGCCATACTTAGGCCTCGCCTTCCAAAAATATAATTTTTAACATAATGTCTAAACGATGATGATAACCTCATAAATGTGGTGTGACAAGGAAAAAGACAGATTGTAATAAACAGTGCTTGAGCATTATTAATATTTCCTCCAGCCTTTCATGAATTTCACATTTCACAAGGTCATACATTACCAAGTTGCCTCATACTCACAGACTGAGGGAGAGCGGAGATCCTCATGATCTGTTGCACCACAGTAGTAGCTGTCATCAGAGGATCTGGAAACATTAACCTGGTGATCATAACTGTGATAATATCCACTCGTGTACCAGAGGTATCCTGGTTTGGGGCCGATCAATTTACAGCTGGTGTTACAGGTCAGCGTGACAAACTGTCCAGTTGTGGCATCAGGAGTCACTTCAACATGTAGCTCTGTTGGTCAGATGATAAATTCACCAGTTATTGAATAACACAACAAATGTTTTTAGTTATTTATCCATACGAATTACTTCAAGATGTTCTGGGATTTTTGGCTTTCAAAATCCCATTTCGTGTACACACTCAGATTTTCAACAGCTCGGTGTTGGAGGAGTATCAGAAAACCTTTTGGCTTCAATGGCTAAAGGCATCTTTGAGCCAACGTGGTGCAAAGTTTGTTAATGTTTGTTAATGGGTGTCAATACAATTAACAATTATGACTAAACACTAGTGTAACTCCCTCGAAGCATATACAGACACAAGCGGTTTTCTTGCAACTGAAGGGTTTATTAGATGGCTTCACTTTTCCTCCAACTCCACCTTGAAAACTAAATAGTAACAAAAAACATCACATTAACAACACAACACCATGTACAGCATGTATAAGAAACATTTTACCGAAGTAAAATACAGACAAAAACAAATAAATAAATAAATACCTCGTTGGCTGCATGCTACATGAAGGAATAAAGGCTTTGAATCTTCAGAAGGTCCTTATATCTTCTTATTAAATGTACGAGTCTCTTGTGACCAGCGAAACACGGAGCAAACACCTTGCTGACTACTGCTTGCTGCTTCCTTAATTACTGATTGGAAAACTCCGGTGTAACTTCAGGTTGTGAGCATAGGTTGTTGCGCAGCTCAACTAAGATATAAAGTGACCTTGACCTTTCAAAATAAAGGTGTTACGACAGGAAGTGAAATAATATATGAACGCAAATAACTTAAATCACTAAATTATGAACTCTACTTATTATAAACCTGGTTTTAGGTGAAATATGTAAATGATATTGCATGGACTTAACTTACTAAACCCTAACTTATAAAACATGAACTTAAACATGAATTAAATAACAACAACAGTTACAACTAGTAAAGCAGAGTGATAGATAATATTAAAATACCAGAATGCTGGTATGCTGTGTGTCAGCACTCAGGGAACGCCTCTTGTCCAATCAGATTGCTCTACCAGAACTAATTGCTGTATCATATTGTTTATTGTGGACCCACATTAGTCGACACACAAGCGACACACAAGTGGAGTTCAGTAGAAGTTGATGAAGGGCATAGATTGCTTCATTTACCTTAAAACTACATTATTGTTTTCATCTGTGGAACAAGGTAATTAATAGCTGATGTACTGTAGCTCTAACCTCTGGGATATGTGATGGAGCAGCGCTGATAAGAAGAACACATTCTGCCTCCAGCATAGGTCACACTAAAGCAGGTCGGTGTGACAGAATCTACAGGGAAAGAAATGGCATGCAGTTTTATACTGATGGACTTCACTGCAAGAATTAGTCCCAAGAAAAAGTTTAGGTGTTGAAATAGATCATTTGGTCCCCAGCCTACCAGCTGGAGGTGTGGTTAGCTGACAAGCAGCTGAAAGTCTCCACTCACCCACTGAGACTTCAGGGGCTCTGAGATCCTCGTAGCCTTTGACAGCACAGGAGTAGCTGACTGCTTCCTCACTGCTGACCAGCTGTTGGTACCAGGGAGACGAGTCCTGGTACACAAACAATCCATTCTTGTACCAGATGTAGGCTGCAGGGTTTTCAGTCAGAGGACAGCTGGTGCTACATATCAGAGTTACTCTCTGTCCCTCTGCTGCTGCGACAGGAGTTACTTTGACCTGGAGGTCTGGAACAACGGTGCAGGAAAAAACTGTAAATAGATTAAAATAATTTTCCTAAAGCAATAAATGACTGACAAAGAGCCACTTTACCTGTCACAAGGAGATAAATTTCATTTGACAAATGGCATTCTGGTTTCTCAGTAGCGTTCATGCAGCAGTATGTATTTTCATCGCTCTCCCTGAGGTCATTGATTCTTAAAGTGGAGTCAGAGTTATTGTACGTTACACGATCTCCAACTACAGAGAGCTCTCTTGTAACAAACTTGTCACCATCCTTGTGGTTAGCAAACCATTGCTTGTTTAAAGTGTGATGTGTATCTGAACAGGGCAGATCCACAGACGAGCCCTTCAGTGCACAGATGTCGACTGCTTGTCCCAGAAATCCTGAAATAGAGGCTTATGTTAACAGATATAACAATAGATTTCTGTTTCTAAATTTTTTACACCAATTTAATGGTGACAGCATATTGTGTATTAAAACCATTTTATTCTAACACATGAAGCATTTCATTGACAGTCTCCTCAATATTACCTCTATTTTCCAAGTAAGTGTTTGTGTCTCATTCAAAATGTACTCTTCATTGGCTCAACATATATCATCAACATATTTCCCCATATTTTAACTCCTAAAATTCAATAACCAAGACTGCTTAAACACAGACAAAAGGTCCCAAGAGCAATAAGGATCATGCTGTACAGCAGTAACTGAAAATGTAGCTCAGAAAAATTATTTAACAGTTGATGGCCATTATTTGAGAAGTGATACGTGAATTCAATCTCTTCATACCTGAGAGGCACAGGAGCAAAGCCACAAACACACATCCAGCTTCTGCCAGCAACATGGCTGTGGCAGTCCTTCAGTTTCTGGCCCAAAAGATGACTGAATGACAATATTTGTGACAATCTTATCAAAATGCTGCATTTATGAATTCACTCCCTAACAAGAAAGCACAAAACCCATTTGTCAAAATCAACAGCAAAGAGAATGGAAAAGCTGGTTCTGGTCATTGTGAGAGTGGCTGGCACAGAGCATGCAGCTCTGACGGCAGAGATTCACTTCCTTCCCCTTTATATCATTGCTATTTTAAGTAAAATGAAAAAAAACTGAAGAATCTATGTATCTGTTAACTCTCAAAACAGATATTTGAGACCTATAACACAGATGTCATATTATGATATCTAAATACTCTGCCATATTTGGAACTGTGATTTGTATCTGTATTTTTTGTCATGTGCTTGTTTGCTTTTGTTATACATTCAGTGAAGTATTTAACGTCATATGTCTGTCTCTGTCTCAGTACATTCTGGCCACCATGGACATGAGCTGACTGCTTACCTCAATCAGACACTGATTTCGACTGCCTTCAGGGTTTGCTTTTCACTTCCTCATCTCTACCTGTTGATCCACAGACTCTGTCTCTGTGTTTCCAAACCTCAAAATCTCCAAATCTCAAGAGCCATGGCATCCACCCCAAAAACTATGATGCATTCAATGATGGAGAACCTGGTGAATCACAGTTTCATGACTCATTGCTTAACAGAACAGTAACAGATTTTGAGATTCCTTTATTAATCTCACAGGGGGAAATTATGCTGTTACAGCAGAAAAAGACAAGGAAAATATCTAAAGATAGAAGAAAGCTAGGAAAGAAATTTCTCCAAAAAAAGAGTGTCTGGGACTGTGCGTGGCCCTTTGAGTACAGTGATCTCATTGTCATGTTAAAGAAACCAGTTTGAGATGATTTGGCCTTTGTGACATGATGCGTTATCCTGCTGGAAGTAGCCATCAGAGGATGGGTACACTCCGGCAAGGCCCAAATGTCCATATACATTGAGAGGTATAAGTCCCCCCCAATTTTCAGGCACTCCAAAAATGTCCCCCCCAAAAATATTGCTGGAATATATTAACAATTCAATGTTCAGGCATTCCCAAAATGTCTGCCCCCTCAATGCTGAAATGGTGGTTTTGGCCCTGCACTCCGGTCATAAAGGGACAAACATGGTCAACAACAATACTCAGGTAGGCAGTAGACATCACTGATAAATAAAAAGCAAAAATATATCAGTATCCAATAATATATCTGTAGTGATTTTCAATCAAACAATCTTCCTAAAAAAGCCACTGAGGGGCAAACGGGTGACCTTGTTCTGCCGCGTGTTCTGGGGCTAAAAATAAACCAATGTCCAGTGTGTGTCTTTGGATTCACGATCCACTTGTTTATCGTGACAAATGCTCACCTTAGCATAGGTATTATACAATTGTCTCTATTCAGTACAAACTATAAAGTTTCCATTCATGAACTCAAACATCTGGGCAAACAAAAGACTTCTACGCTGCCCACAGATACGATCATAAAACTGTTTGCCTCCCGTCTCACACACCTGATTGTCATCATCACCAACTTAACTATATGGACTTCCTTAAATTAATGTGTCATGCGTTCAATGTAAGAACTGCATGTATACACATATAGTCAGTGTTTCAGATGGATAAAATAAAATAAGACAAACAGGAAACTTCATTATGGCTCCAACAATATCATTCCAGTAGTTGCACTGGTGTCATGTTAAACACGCCACAAACACGTGGGTGTCCTGTCCTGTCACAGGTTCTGCTATGGTGACACTGAACACTAAACTCACCTGTCATTCTGAAGTGATGTTTCTGCTTTATTTTGACATAAGACATGAGCAACTTAAGCGTCTCTGCTTTTTTTTCTCTGCATTTCCTACCGCCGTACTTGTCATTTTCCTGTACAGTGTTCATGTTCCTAAATAGCAAATGCACTTGTGCCCATCAGAGCATCCATGGGCGTGTTGGTCTTTAAATGAAGTGTGTTCAGGAATATTGCTGGCACATTACTGTCTTGGGGTAGTTGAAATTGATTGCCTGATTGACCAACAAAAACCGCATCTGAACACAGTGGCAGTTTTCACTGTTATTTTAAGGGTGCATTATCAACATAGTAATGCTCACCTACACAGGCGCATACCAACACACATACACTGTTACACACACAGATATTTGTGTGCTTCACCTCAATGACCTGTGGTGGTATCCAGCTGTTGCTTTAGATGGTCTGCTCGTATGCTTAGGCCATGCTTTTCACAATGTGACATTATTTTGCCCATTACACTGGTGTTATTTGGGGTTTAGAACAGTGCTGAAACCAGCCTGCAGAGGGCAGCAGAGCTAGTGTTGCCCTTTTTGACTCAGGTTTAAACCTGGATCTTTGCCTTTTTTGCTTTTCTCTCATTGCCAACTTTCTCTTTCAACGCAGCACCACATTTTGCTGCTTTAGTGGTACATAAAGTAAACCTGGCATTGTGCTGCATTTCTCATGTGTAAATGCTTCAGGCCACACCCGTTGCTTCTCTAGCAGATGCTCAGTTTCAATCAGTTAATTATGCATGTCACATGCACAATATGTTGACTGGCATCAGTTCGAAAATGTGTATCATCAGATAACTGCAGTCACACAGCTCAGTGGTGTCAAACAGAAAGAGGCTCAGTTTCGATATAGAGGTGAATCTTCAGTGGCAACAAAGGCTTGTCAAAAAGGAAGTCCATGTGGTTTGTCGACCACAACAAACATCACTACTAAGGACAGGAAAGAAATAAAGAGATAAGAAATGAAGTCTCATTGGATTATTGGTGTTCTTGTTGGTGAGTAGTAATATGTAGCACAGAGTTCACAGTAATTTTAGATAGAAATGTGGAAAGTAATTTTGTGTTAGGTAATGTTTCTGCTAATTAGGTGCCTGTATAGACGAAAATAACATGAGCACATGTCCCACACAGGCAGACAAGCAGTAATGTGTGGTGGGGGTGCAGCAAGGTGATATTATCACTTTCTTTGCTCTTAAATTATACTTTCAGCTTGAATGGTCTCAAAGGAACAAACGAGGATTAAGTGCTTTTATCTGAGGCTTTTCTATTGTACTGTTGAAGCGGGAGGAAAAATACACTCTCTTATACTTATACTGGTCTCTACGGTCCTATACTGTTATACCATCCTGCGATCATTAATTAATTCCAGGAGTTTTGTTGCAGTGGAGTGTTTTACTTTTTTTTCTTGTACCATTTCCTTAATTACCCAGAATATCTTTGAATAGCCCACTTTAACTTGGCTGGAGACATTACCTTGATATCAAGTGTTGGCTATCCTGTGCATGCATTTTATGAAATATTGAAAATGCTTGTAAAAGTGTTGTTCTACTCATTGCTAATGTCTTCATCAGTGTGGTTTGTCTAAAAACAGATCATTATCCACTGAATATCCAATACCAAACCAACTTTACAGCAGTGTTTACATGTAGAGGAACAGACACTACCACTAGCTGTCACAGCCGGTAGATTCAAAAGAGAGAGAGCCTTGAAAGACAGAAGTCACAAAGCATTGCCTCTCTCATATGAAAACTACGCAAATGGAGAGTTGGAATCTCATCTTAAGCTGCAAAATTGTTTCACTTTTTTGCATTCCTCCAGAGTTAATTTTGATGCGGACATACTTTTGTGCATGTTGACTTAAATTAGGAGTCTCATCTTGGCAGTGATCTTATTCGTAGGGCAGACAGTTTTTTACATTTGCTTTTACAACATGTCCAAGGTGGAAAAGTCTACAACCAACAATTCCCATCTTGCCTAATGCAGGTTTGGATGTTTTCGCAGCACTTATGAGAAGTAAATAAGCGAGTGTCACTTCTCTAATGGTGGATGTCTTGTTTGCAGAGTCAAACTGGTATGACTCTTTGATAAATCAGAAATCCGTTTGATCTGCTTCAGCGTCCATCACCACGCCGGAGTTGTGGGCGATTGCAGTGACTGGTCCGGAGGTGCAACATGTCCAGTTTGGGTCAACAGTCACTCTGGGTTGTGACTTCTCCTACTTGTATGAGACAACCTGGTTTAAACACAACCCACACCTCACCCCGACCATGGTCCTCCACGCCAGCCTTGAGGGAGGACAACCAGACCAAGGTAGCACCCAGAGAACTGGGATCTGAGGAAAGCTGAATGAGAACAGTGAAGAAAAAATATCTCTTGTTTTGATAATCCTCAAAATTGAAATTCTCTTGTTTTTTTTTTGTTTTTTTTGTTTGTTTTTCCATCTTAATGCAAAGCGGTTATTGCTGTGATTTTTTTTAACTGCACTTCCCAGAGATCTCTTATTGCGGCTACTGCTGTGATGTCTGTACTAGAGTTTCTGCGGGTTGCACCTTTTATTTGTCTGTGTTTAGCCATGGCGGCTGTGGCTGCTCATACCAACTATGCACTTCTTCTTCTCTGTATTCCAGATAAATGAAAACATTAAATATATCACTTCCTATGTATCAGGGGATTTTTCCCGGAAGATTCACCCAGCATCGTGTTTAAACAGAACTGATTACAGGCCTGATTACTATTATGTTATTAGTCGGTGATGCAGACTAGCATTTATTTAAATATTTCTTGAAATATATGCAAATGATTGGATGGACAACAATGAAATTTACTGATATCTAACTGTGTTTAAGTTCACTAAATTGGCTGGAGTGAAAAACTCTCTCCTTCTTCCAGGGTTGCAGTCCAGCTCTCGTTTCTCAGGGGAGTTGGTGAACCGTTCTCTGGCCCTGAGGATCAGCAATGTTGAGGAGAGAGACCTGGGGCTGTATTACTGCATCGCAAAGGTCAACAAGCTCATGAAGGTGGGGAGGGGAACCAGGCTTCAAGGTGAGGGAAATATATTTTGGGGTTCTTCTCACAGCCTCAAACTGTGTTTTATTGCAGTAATGCCAGCTGTTGACATTTTTCACCGCATCATTTGTTCGATTTTAACCAAAAATGGGTGTAATGTTGGTAACATTATAAAGAGTTGATTAACAGTTAGTCCAAGACAGGACACATTCATGAAACAATGAAAGTGAAATCTGAAAATTATTTACAGGAGGCCCTCATCCTGAAACGTCTACTCCACAACTGGGCACAACAACCCTTGGTAAATGATTGTTGTCCTTCTACTGGTTATTTTACGTTAATGCACGTGGTTTAAAGGAATACTCTACTACTCTACTCCCCTAGAGTGGTTTGGTTCCTATTGGTAGCATTTCGTGTTAGCTTAGCATAAAGAGTTGATGTCTGTGGGAGTCATTAGCCTGGCTCCATCAAAGACATGTATTTCAAATCCACATAATTAGTCTAAAGCCAGCTTTGGAGTTGCTGTAAGGTTTATTTTTTCACTTTGACGGAGCTAGGCTAATGACTCCCATAGACCTCAAGTCTTTATGCTAAGCTAACATGAAATGCTACCCATAGGAACTGAACCACTGGACGTGTAGGGGAGAAAATGGTATCAAACATCTTGTCCCAGTCCAGGTAAGTTGGAAAAGGGTATTTTGCTGAAAATGCTGGAGTATTCCTTTAATGTGTCTTTAACTGAGACATGATTAGACGACAGTTCCAGAGTGACTGGAGGTTTTACTCATTTCCTGTATTTCCTCACTGTTTCAGATCACTGTAGAAGGTTTTGCAGTATTTTTTTTGTTTCTTTGAGTCAGACATAAGTTAAGGGATGTTATTTACATTGACAGTTTTGGAGGTAACTTCCTCGTTCCTCAGAACAGACTAAGTTTGTTACCCTAACATCCTGTAACGGGATGACACCAAACTGCACACAGGATGCTCATGTTCAAACCAGCTGGTCGGTCATGCTGAATACAAAAGCAGGCAATACAAAAGGCCAAAGACTGGTGACACTGGTGAGTTTTGACTCATCACTTCCTGCTGGTGGATAGGTGTTCATACCTGATATCAGAATTTCTATTGAGCAGTTAGCTTTCTGAGGAAGGAGGAAGTTACCTCCAAAACTGTCAAGGTAAATAACATCCCTTAACTTATATCTGACAAAAAGAAACAAAAAACGTCTTTTTAGTGAAAAGGAAGACATGATGAATGTGTTTGATCTATAGGTTTTGCAGTGGTTCTATCATGTTGTGAGATATTTTCTGTGTCTCTATTGTCTAAGTTACTTTTAAAAGTAAATAATTTATGGTGAACTTAATTTAACCAGCCATAGCTATAGAGGGCCAGTTGCAGCATTACTGCACAGAACATTAGGAATTAGTTGCAACTCAACATGTTTGATTGCAGAACTAGGAAATAAGAGAAGCGAAGGGAGAGTAAGATGCCCACTCTTATTACAACTATTGTGGTGTTCCTAAATATGAGAATTCACATGACGGTGAGCAGAACTTATTTCAGGATCTGAAAGGTTGTAGTCTGATCCAACCTTTCAAAAGCAACTGGTGGTGTTTCATTTACGAGGTTTTACATTTACTGACTGAATTAGAGGTCTCCAGAGTCGTTGTTTTGCTATTTGGAATTTAAAGGGAGCAAAAAAAGTCTTAAGAGGTAACTTTAATCTTATGCATGGGAAAACTGGGTATGGAAATGGTTCAAAAAAGCCACAAACAAAACAAAACAAAACAAAACAAAAAACAACCTGACAGTCACCGTGGAAGTGTCCTTTAAAGCTTTACCCAGCACTTGTTTTGCTATTTGGAATTTAAAGGGAGCAAAAAAAGTCTTAAGAGGTATGGTAAAATTGATTTAACTTTAATCTTATGCATGGGAAAACTGAGTATGGAAATGGTTCAAAAAAGCCACAAACAAAACAAAACAAAAAAACAACCTGACAGTCACCGTGGAAGTGTCCTTTAAAGCTTTACCCAGCAGGTTCACTTAGTGGTGGCTCCAAATGGCAGAAAGACATATGTTTCTGAACAGTCTAAGTTTGTTACCCTGACATCCTGTAACGGGATGATGCCAAACTGCACACAGGATGCTCATGTTCAAACCAGCTGGTCAGTCATGCTGCATACAAAAGCCGGCAATACAAAAGGCCAGAGACTGGTGACACTGGTGAGTTTTGACTCATCACTTCCTGCTGGTGGATAGGTGTTCATACCTGATATCAGAATTTCAGTTGGGCAGTTAGATCTATGACATTAACTAGTGGAGATGGGACGCTTTGTTCTATTGTATTTAGGCTGAGGAGAGGTTGACTGGGTGTATTTTTACATAAAAATGTTGCCTAATACAGTACTAACAGCAGCTGAGCCGCCACAGGTGCTTACATCCAGCGTACCCAATGGTCCAGGAGCACTCTTTTGTCTCTGTGGTCACAGCTGGTGTTTATAATTGGACTTTTATAATTGGATCACACATAAACCATGAATGGACACCAAACAGTGCACTTTGCTCACAACAATGCTGTTGGATTTTCAAAGCAGACATGGTGGAAATGGTTTGACTCACCCTCTGAGTGGCATCTGTACACAGTTCACATGCAAACATGGAAAAAGTGATGCAGCCATACATAGACTCACAAATGCAGCCACAGGAAATGCGTAACAGCTGTTTTCAGGCGAGGGGTTGACCAATGAGGTTACAGGACAAAGTGATCTCATGATAAATATGGTGTTTAGAAGCAAATCTCAAAAATCATGTTGAAACGTCAGGTGTAAACAAGACTCTCTCTTTCTCTCTCTCTCTCTCTCTCGCTCTCACTCTCTCTCTCTCTCTCTCTCTCCTCTGCCTCGCAGCTTTCTCGGGTTCGTCTCCAAGTTCCTCCTTGCTTTCTTTTCACCAGGGTTACTGCGTGGCTGTGGTGTTGGGGCTGCTGCTGATGGTGCTGGCTGTTTGCATCACCCACTGCAAACTAAGAAATGATAAAAAAAAAAAAAAGCCCTCAGTGATTGTGTACATCACCAAAAGTAGCACCTAAACCAGCCATGCTTTCACACTTATTCGATAGGGCACTCTGTTCTGACTGTGAAGGTGTTGCTGCTTGTCTTTTTTATGTTTATTTTGCCAATTACATTATGTGTATATCTATAAATTATAAAGAAAATGGGTTGTAAGATTGCAGCTGATGCATTGTTTTGCCACAAACAATATATCTCTGTCAAATAATGTAAAAATAGTATTTTCAATTAACACCTATGACCTGAATGACTGACATTTAAATAAAAATGATTATTGAAATATTTGGTCTGTAATTTCTCTCTCGTTCATTCATTGATTTTTCCTGCTTATTCCTTTTCAGGCTCATAAAGTCTGCAATAGATAGACTGTTATTATTATCATAATTAATTAATTAGCAATAACAACAGCTTAGGTCACACTGTTGTTAGCCAGCAATGCCTTAATAACTCTATCCTTGAGTAAAACTTGGCCAAATCCATCCATTTGCCCAAGTCAACTAAATACATCTGAACAGGAATAAGCTGAGCTGATTGAATGTAAAACATGTTTTAGTGCAATTATTATTAGCAGTAGTATTAGTAGTATGACATGATGGAGACAGAGACATGTAGTTTGGTCCCTGATAGACCTGCTCAGAAACTGTCTGATCACAAATCATGACTGACTTTGAAAAAAAAAAAAAAAAAAAAAACCTCAAACACACCTGCTGTGATGTGTGTCTATGAGAGGAGTAAAGGAGAGGGAAGATATAAAGTTAACACTGCATTGGGATGTGCCTGCATGTGTGACATTAATGGAGTAATAGATTTCAGAGCAAAAACAAACAAAAAAAAAACTTAACAATTCTGGGCCAAACATATGATTGCCTAGTGGAGAAATTAAAGTTTTCCTAAGTCTTTCAAAATAATTTGACAGATTTTTGTTATATGAAAGGAAGCAATATTTTCACACATTTCATATAATCTGATAACGATTGGTGCAATTTCAGAAAATACACTGCTAATAGCAGACTTAACCACATCCAGGTTGCATTGATTTTCCTCTTTCTCGATACCTTGGTTGCCATTTTGTTGCCAAAATTATTTTGAAGTATCATGAGACTGAAACCAGTTTTCCTTAGCTATAATAAATGGGTCAGAGGTACAGTAGCCTAAACATGTCAATAGCTGTCTACTGCCCTGCTGCCCCTCTTTTTATTTCTTTTTTTTAATCTTTACTGAAAAACATTCAAAAATAAACATTTCAGACATACTCAACACAATGTTGTACAGAGAAACAGGAGTATGAATTCAAAAAATAAATGTAAATTCTACAAAATATATCATTGGGAGAAATGGGTTCCATTAAAATAAAACCATTAGAAAATAAGAATAGTAATATTCCAAATTGCTATTAAACTTAAACACTAAAAAAGTACTATAACAGTCCCATGTAAACGATAAGATAAAATGACTGGGCAGTAGCGGAACAAGTCAAGGCCGGGCCGGGGTGCAAGCTGCATGATCGGCCCCCCACCGCTGCCCTCCCGCCCTGAAAAAAAAAGGAAAAGAAAAAGAAAAAGTTACACAGTCTTGTGCGCAGTGGTGGACACACCAGAAAAACACACTAAAGCCTACTGTTTCCTTATTGTGTTTGGCTACATAATAAATTAAAGCTTTAAGTTACATTTCAATTCAATTTTATTGTAAGTTACTTGCTTTACAACAAACACATGCCTGCAACCGCGGGGCTCGCAAGCATTAACTACATTTTTCGCACAAATTCAAAGCATTCTGTGTTCAGCACCACAGAGAGCGACAGTTAGTTACAGTGGTGCTCTGAAGCTGAAGTGGGTTCCAAAATGTCATGTCGCTCTCTGTGGTGCCTTTCTGATAGTGGTGAGTAGGCCCGATCATGCATGATCGGGCCTATTGAGTCCGGAAAGGGGCTCGATGCGCCTTGCGCTCTGCAAACTCCTCTACTATGCGTTGCGTGTCCATTTTCCTCGCCCGATCACTTTCAATCGACAGCATAGCAAGTCCACTGAGTCTCTTCTGTCCCATTGTGCTTCTCAAGTACATTTTAATTCTCTTCAATTTATAGAATGAACGCTCGGAGGTTGCGACAGTGACAGGAAGAGTTAGAAATAATAGAAAGGCTGTGCAAACCTCACTGAATGTAGAGGTTAGTGCGGGATTTACAATCAGCATTTTTGTTAAATCCACAACAGACTTTTGTTTAATTATGCGTCGCATCCCTGGTACGCTGTGATTATATAGCTCGATTAATTTCTCCACATGACTCGGGCGCAACAGAGCATAAAGTTGGCTTAATCCCTTTGTGATTTGGGTAGTACATGTACAGGCTACCCATGCAGGCTTAGGGTTAGCATAATTCAGCCTTAAAGGCTGAATTATGCTTCCGCGTAGGAAGAGTGTACGGAGGTTGTGCGAAGCACGCATTTCCTACGCAGCGCGTGTGTGTCCAACATACCTCTGCGAAACAGGTGATGAATCGTCATCATGATGCTTTCATTAATGGGGCCGCCCACTGCCTGCTGCTCGACATGCTAAGAGGCGGGGCCGTAAAGGACGTTTGAATTCTAAATAAAATAACTAGCTGAGTTCTGATCCACAGTGTACTGCGACAGAGCTCCCTACTCCCTACTCCCTGCACAGGTAACGTCGGCTTAGGGAACTTCACTTCACGAATTTACTCCAATCGGAACACCCTGCAACGTCACAGCTGTTTCCGGCCGAGTTTCCAAAACAAACCCAGGTGAAATGTCTTGTGAAATGTTATTTCATTCATTCACATTACTGCTGTCATTTGCAAGATGTACGGTTGTCATTCCTAAATAACCGTCATGACTCGTGCACCCCGTTGTTGTCAGCGTAATCAACTTAGCTTAACAAGCAAAAACTTATAAATAAATGTGATTTCATTGCAAGATGTACAGTGTCATTCCTGAAGAGATTCGTATCACATCATTTACAAATTGTGTGTCACTGTTATTTTAAAATCCTTAATAATGACGGTGGTGAGAGAAATAACTGCCGCGTCTTGAGCACCCGGTTGTTGTTGCCATAAACAACGAGTTAACCGTTGGTTTGACTCGCCGGCACGCAATGACTGGTGGGTAATATCCGTTGGCAAACTGGGCGAAGTGAGGAATCGTTGTTCACTTGTTCCCTGCACAGTTCACAGTACCCTTCGAACTGCTCCCTGTGGTTTGGAATCACACTGAACATGGCGGCGCACCCTGTGTAGTCCACTGCGCAGGGAGCTACAGGGCGATTGGAACGCACCCACTGTCTGTGATGGCTGGGCCCCCGGCGTCCCGGGCCCGGGTGCAGCCGCCTACCCAGCCTCCCTGGATGGTCCGCCTCTGCGACTGGGATATTTTTCACGCAGAGAAAATGCATCTGATCTGGAACTCCATATTTGGTCAAGGTTTTGTAGTCAACGTTTTGTCAGAGGTCTGGGGTCTATGGAAACTCTACAAAAAAAAAAAAAATAATAATAATAAAATAAAATAAAATAAAATATAAATACATAAATAAATAAATAAATAATAATAATAATAACAATAATAATAATAATATAAACTGTTTTTCCAGGCACAACAACCTTAACTGAGCCTATTGTAAGGATTGCCGTTAGTAGTTATAGCCTCAGTAATGTACTATTGCAATGTGGGACAGCCCCCTAAAGGTATCCTCAAAGTTCATTGGACAGCGTGTTGATCGGCACATCAGGCAGCCAATTAGCACTCGAGGAAGATTAACACGCACATACTCTGGCTCGTGATCGTTGAATTATCCCCGACAGTTGGACGGTTACGTCGAGCATCACTGTCGGCAGTTTGACGTTTTAAAGAGGAAATTATGTGCTTTAGTAAAATTTTAAGTATCTCTCATTGTTTAATGTTCGTTTGGATCTGGATAAATGATAAGTTTCAGTCGTGATAGTTTGTTCTTCTCGACGGTTTTGAGTGACAGGCGAGCTAACTGGTATGCTAGTTAATTTTCTCAGGTCGCCATTGCTAGCTAACTTTTGCACTTGTGGTTTACAGTATAACTTGCCAGTAGCATTATTCATCACTTAATTATTTGAGTTTTTAAGTAGTAAGAATTTGATAGACGTTTTCATATCACATTTTATTTCTTTTGTCTGTATGCAACTGTTAGGGTCATTTACATCTTGTATTCAGCCCAGCTAATTTATGTTTATCTAGGCCTGCTTCCTTACTTAGTTGGCTTATTGTTACTTAAAATTAAGGCAACTGTTAGCTCCCGATTCTTTTGTTGAAAGCCCAAGAACAGACCGGAGTCAGTCTTCAATTTTCTGATGCAATATTTATTATGGTCACATATAAAGCAAGGCAGCGCTGGTCTCAGTGTGACAGAGCTCCCGCAGGATCTTAGTCAGAATGAGCGTCGATATCAGGAAATGATACACATTTATGTTCTTGGGCTTGGGCCTGCCCCGTACAAAGGTTGGACTTAAACGCAACCGAGAATAATTGGCCAGTTACCCGGACATGGACAGGCCAACCACTGTCCATGCCTTGTTTCTGGAATGTGTGATGCTATGTGTGTGAATGTTGACTGGGCGTGTATCTAATGCAACAGACCTAAATAACAAGATAGAGAAAGTACATCTGGCTCCTGCTGTGTCTGTCCTCTGCTTAGCAGCCAAGCTGCCCTGAACTATGTAATACATTGGATAATGCAAGAAACATTGAACTATACGGCCAATTGTAACACAACTATTGCTTCCTTTTGCTTATAAATTGATATTGCAACGCCCCTCTGTGGACAAAGCTTGCCAGGGCATCGAGTTGTAACTAGTTGTATTTTATAGTGACTCATAAATTTCTGTTGGTTTTATTTCATTAGAGCGGGTCCTTTGAGCTGGGATATAGTAACCTAGTTATTATAGAAGTTATGTCCAGACTGGTTAAGTTCAGAGAAGATATAAAGCAGCTTGCTACATATCCTAAAGGATTTCAGTGAATCCATCGAGGCCAGCCACCAAGGCCTGTACAGAGGATGCCGAACAGAAAACTGAGAATTACAGACACCATCACAGCATCCAAGAGTGCTGTATTAAATTAAAAGAAACATCATAAAGAGGTAAGTGACTCTATATTGTGTTAATGCCAAGTTGATTTGCTGCTATGATGTCCAAAGCAAATATCATATACTGTTTTAATGTCCGTGAGGTGATTGCTATAGGACTTCACTTGGCTTGACTTAATTATCATGAGCTCAGAGGGAGAGGCAATTAGCGGGTTCTTTTTCACAGCATTTATTATCTTTGGAATTTCAGTGAGGGTGAAATTGAGTGTCTCATGTTGGGTATCATTTTCTGCAGTCAAAAAAAGTATACATACAACTCAAATCTTTCACATTAAATGCGGTGATCAATAAACAACTCTGAATCACATCGATCAATACAGCCGTCTTTTAACAATCAAAATGCCAAAATTAACTAATTGAAATATCAAATAAAATGGAATAAAACTACTTACTTAACACAACTGGAACAAAGAACAAAAATAAACTCCTCAAATGAAGTGCAAACAGTAAATGAATGCAATTGACTCAAATGCGGTTGGCAGTTTGGCTGCTTGGCACTTTTGGAATAGTGGATTATCTCAGGTTGTTGAAACTGTTTTAATTGTAAAATTCTGCCAAATTATCACATGAACAGGAGGCGTTATTTTACAAGAGGCGGCTCTCCAAGTAAATTAAGAGTTTAATGGGTAAAACTACATTTTATATGCACTATTCTAATTCTTTGTTTCTCATGACGTTAACAGGATATAGGCTACTGAACTACACAGAAGACAATGTATTCAGTGTTCAGCCGCTGAATACTTCACCACATACTAACCCTGTTTATAACATCGTTGCTATGGTATTTTAATTGTAGGCTGCTGTAGCTCTATCAACCACTGCGCTTACTAACACACAACAAACCTGATTATCGGCAGTAATCCGGTTAAAGCAGGGACTGTGGTTTTTCTCAAAACCAGCGCTGGACGAGTAGCAGAATGTGACTGGTGTGTTTTTCTATTTCATTGTATTTTCATCAGTGGTAATGTGTACTCAAATAACAAATCAAGTCGAACAGAGAGTTGTATCAAGAAGTTCAGGAGAGCCAGATTTTCTTTGCGTGAGCTGGCTCGACAAAACCTAAAGCCACAAGTAGAAATTAGCTGGTATCACTACGGTGGTTATCAACTGGCTTTGTGAAGCCCAGATTTCTTCTCTGAGTTCACATTAAAAGAGGCGTTTGGTGCGTCATTTGACCAAACTGCGGGCCTGAATCTGCAGTCTCCGGGTCTGCAGACACATGCTCCTCCATTTGACTCTTCTTCTGCACAAAATGGACCGATCGCCTGCCACCTACTTCACTCAGGAGGAACAGTCATTATGGAGAGTTGTGAGGAGAGAAAAAAAAATTACTGTGAAGAATGTTGGCAGAAAACTGCGGATCGCGTAAATTCGTAAATTATTTTCCAGTTTATTTGTATTAATTAAACATCACTCTAAAGAATTGCATTTAGGTCTCACCCTATCCTATAAGGCAGGATACATGTAAATCATTGTAGTTTTTGTCAATATCTAGTGGAATAAATTTAATCGATATAATATTAGGCCTATGTGTGATAGACTGATTTTTACTGCTGTGTTATTATTAACATTCGTCAAAATTAGGACCAAGCATCAAGTTTCATTCAGAGTGGGATGGAGCTGCTGTGGCTTATTACTGTTGTATATTGTGGACGATATTCAGTGTAAAAAATGAAGGGTGAATTGGTGTATTCGCCGAAGCAAGCAGTAAAAACCCGTTTTTTTCGCCGAAACTCTGGACCTAACTTGGTTATGTTCGCCGCATCTGTTACCATGGTGATGACTCCGGGTCAGCAGAGCGTCGCCTTGGTGACACGACAAACTCTTCAGGCTGTAATGTTTATCTTCTCTCGTTGTGTGTCAGTTTGCTTATCCGGCTCTTCTCCTGCACATACGCACACGTGAAAAGCCAGTCTGAAATCCCAGGGTTACCCGCGCCCCAGTGATTTGGTGTCTCCATCTGAAATCTCGCCTTTTTAACTGGGTTGCTCCTAATCCCTTAACACGATTATGATGTTTCTGGTTTGCATGTCAATTTACAGAAGCGTTTATCAATTATATTAGATATATAGTCCTGTAATTAAATGAATTCTGCCAATGTATTTTGATATATCCGTTGCCCGGCTAGCTCAGTCGGTAGAGCATGAGACTCTTAATCTCAGGGTCGTGGGTTCGAGCCCCACGTTGGGCGGAACATTTTTCCTTGCATAACTTGATGGTGCAAATCACTGGCGGGATGTAAGTGTTCATGTTGGCACATTGCAATCATTCTGTTAAAGGCAACAATTTAGTTATTTAGTTTGTTCTGCCTGTCAGCTGGATATATGAAAAAAAAACTTGAACGATAGGTTTGATTTTAATGGCGATCTTAATCTATTTAAAACTATTTAATGCTAGCATTTTTCTCTCATTTTCATTGTCTTCAAAAATTATTACTACCTATATTAATAAACAAAGAGATCTATGTTGAAGTCACAGACGTTAAGCATGATGAGTTATGTTGGCAGTAATAGTAGTTAGAGGGTGTCATTTTACATGACTGTTCATTTTCATATTGGTTTGGAACTGGAAATCCTTACTTGGACAAAACCAAGTCCCATTTTTGTGCCCAGTTTGACAAAATATGAGACGTCTGAAAGTCACTGTTGTGTTGTTTTTCTAAGTTATTAGACTGTAATTGAAAAATGTTACGCCCGAACAGGGACTTGAACCCTGGACCCTCAGATTAAAAGTCTGATGCTCTACCGACTGAGCTATCCGGGCTCTGGGTGGATTTAGTATATGTCCCTATTTTGATACAAATACTGCCACCATAGTGTGTGTATCTTCCGAAGTACAGACTGATTTGAAAGTCATTTTCGACCATCAGCATTTAAGGGTTGACTTTGATAAGTCAACTGAACAAAACCACAGAAGCCACCCAGCCTAAATATGCTATCAGTTTGGGATCAGCTTTCACAAGTTTTTTAGTTTACTCTTCGACTAGTCAGTCATTTTGTTAAACCTGAAGATAGATTTCCCCTAAGAAATTAGGCAACATGCACTTTTATGGGTATTTAAAGGGGTAATGTAAGTAAGATTTTCACTGCCCCCTGGTGTAAATTGGCCATAGTATTTATTAAGGTAGCTGTACTTTATGTGTACGTACAGGGATTTTCAAACCTTTTCATATTATGGACCCCACATTGACTCATTAAATCTGAAGGGATTTTGCCCATGGAACACAGATATAAAAAAGATATTTTGGTTTATGTTAAAGCTGCAGTAAACGATTTCTGACCACTAGAGGGTGCTGAGAACTCAAAGTCTGTTTGTAAACCGTCAGTCCTGCCTCTGGGTTCACTGCAGTTTGGTTGTAACATAACCAAAAGTTAAGGTGAAAAAAGTGCTTTTTGGGATGAATGAGGGATATAGTTCACTGCCACAAGTGTCTTGTCGGATTATTGGATTATTTTGTCTCTGACCACCAATGTGAAAATGTGGTAAAGCTGCAGGCTATCAGTGGCAAAGTAAGCAACTTCTTTGAATGAACTTCTGTTATAGTGCTGATTGCACCAACAGAGGCACTTGTGTGACTGATCTGAAATCACATTTGAAGAGGATCATAGATCAGTGTAATAATAAGTGTAGGTTTTCTCTCTCTCATATGGGAATGTCCTGCCTTGCCTAAAATTCCTGAGCACCTCACCTAACACTAATGGAAGAAAAATCCAATAAAAACAAAGACAAAACATGCAGAAAAACACACATTGTTTTTTCACTGTAAGAGGATTTTTTAATATGCTTTTGGTTACTGATTAGACCAAGTAAAGCGATCGACACAGGTAAATACAATCAAGGTGTGTAAGGCTTAGTGCAACAAACAAGATGTCACTGACTGATTAATGAGGCATCCCAATGGGTTTGTGCAGAATTTCACCAAAAGAGAAGTCACAGTCTTGGAGATAAAGTTGTTTCTATTCGCGAAATGTTAAATGTTAAAACGAGAGCTACTTGGTGATGAGTGTGATGAACTAAACTATCAGGAGACACCCCCTGGCTGCTCCTCCCACTACCTGAAGTGATGGTGGTAGCTCTGTTAGCCATGAGCCATAAGCCTTGCTAAAGGTGTACAGCTTTTCTGTTTTCCCCCTTACTATGTTAAAAAAAAAAAAAAATCCACATGTGAAACAAATTTTTGTAACATTAATTTTGATATGAATTACTTGTAAGTGAAGAGTAACTTCGGCATTGCTAAAGATCGATGCACTGTCACGAGCAAGTTATGCTTGTGTAATTACTTCCAGTTCCTGCTGGTCATTAAGGACCTAATTTTATTTGTCAAATTTGGCTAGACTCAAAAAGTGAACAGGCCCCAGCGAGATTTGAACTCGCGACCCCTGGTTTACAAGACCAGTGCTCTAACCCCTGAGCTATGGAGCCCTGTTCTTGTGAATGAGGGCAAACGTAACCTTATAAACTACACCATCGACAATCACGCAGATTCTGTTCATCTAAAATAATATGTGATACTCACGTAGTTATCGCCCACCTACGGATTCTTTTTGTATTGCCATCTTGAAATCTCCTCAGTTGTTTACTCTCTCTTCAGTAGGGATGGGCGGGGTTAACCGGGTACCCGACTATCCGAGGGGAGAATTTGTTACTCGGTTACAAATTACTACTCGGTTATCCGCGGCATACAAAAGTCCCCAGTCCAGCTTAGGATCAAACTACATTTATACAACAGGTAGATCCGACCGAGCAATCTGATTGGTCAATCAGACGTTTAGAATGTGCTCAAATGAGCAATTGAGTACGGCTAGCCGTGCTTAAATGAAAAAAAAAAAAAAAAAAAAACCTCATCACTGAACATATTACTCCTCCCGCAATATTAGCTATTTCCTGAGTCTGTGTGGTTTCCATGGCAACGCAAAACGTTTCACTGAAACCCGCATCAAAAGCCGCTGTCAGCTTTGTTAGCCTGCATAATGGACCGTTTGGTTGTCAATTTTGATTTGTTTGGCGACCTAAGTTTGGATAAACGGCTGAGCGAGGAAGACAAGACAGAAGAGAAAAAGGAGAGATACGCGAGAGTGACGAG
This sequence comes from Myripristis murdjan, assembly GCF_902150065.1. Classification (NCBI taxonomy): domain Eukaryota; kingdom Metazoa; phylum Chordata; class Actinopteri; order Holocentriformes; family Holocentridae; genus Myripristis; species Myripristis murdjan. Next base: position 10,198,067 of record NC_043980.1, read on the forward strand.
TGAAGAGCTGGATCAGCTGGAGAGGTCAGGAAATGAAGCCGGTACGGCCCAGTCAACGTCTTGGGCCGTCAAATGTCTACAAGACTACCTGACAAACACCGGGCAAACAGCTGATTTCTCACCTAAGGAAAGAAGAGCTAAACAAGATCCTCCGTGAATTTTATGGGGCTTTAATTTCTAGGCTATAATAGAGAATGAAATGCGGAGTCAGCACCACGGACAGTAGGCTACCTGTAAGATTTTCCACGGAGATGTGCGGCTATAACTTTGTTCTTGTTATTAATGTGCTAATGTAATCAGTTATTAATCAGCCTATTAATCGTTATTAATTTGTTTAGTCTTTATGAGTTGCCAAGACCATTGATTTAATTAATTTATCAATTCGTTTGCATCTGTACACTGACGTGAACATTTAATAAATCGACACATCTGAGAAAACTGTCGTCTTTATTTCAGAGGTAAATTGATAACAGCCTGAAAAGGTAATTAGCAAAAGCCTCCGAAAGGTGGGGCTGAAATTATATAACTCTGTTCAGCCTTAATGTGACTGCTTACTGTTACTTTTGCTGCTTAGCCACATTAATCGGAGCTGACGTTAAATTGGAGTAACGCAGCCCCAGCTGGAATAACACATCGGCCGGTGAGTTTATGAAAAGATAGATGTTTGTTGTGGTGCTGACACTGGAAAGCAGTAGCCTGTATTTAAATATAACTGTTAATATAAGTTGGTTGTAGATAAAGATCAGCTGTGTCGCTGTCACGGCACCTGTTAGATTAAAAATGACTGAGAAGTCGGCAGAAGTAGGCTATAACTATCGGTCCATGAAAAAAAAAATTCCAGCGGATATTCTATAGTAACAACATGATTGAGCTAGCAAATAAATAATTTAGTCTAACATCTAGATAGATATACATTTTCAATTTTCAGAGAGAGGGTACCTACTTAGCTATGCGCATCTACACCGAAGACTGCTTATTCCGTCAGCTTCGTGAACACTGGTTGAGACCGATTTAATTAATAAATGGATTCAACCACGCACACCAGGGAGCATTTATACATGTTTATTTTATTTAGCCTACTCGGACATGGATAAAACATGAAAGCAGTCTACCACCAAGATAACGATGACTGTGAAAAACGTTTTCTCCTCGATTAAACAGGGGTATACTGATGCACTGTATATGAACGATTTTATGTGTCCCCATTTAGCCTAATTACTCGGGTACTCGAGTAGGCCCAGGCTAGGTTACTCGGTTATAAAATTAATCTAAATGCGCATCCCTACTCTTCAGTTTGTATCCTCTCTCTGCTCCACCGTACCCACTGGGAGATGAAAATGTCCGCAGTTTGTTTCAACATGTAGACTTTTGTTTTACACGTGTAACGTTAAATACAACGTTTTTGACGTTTTGCATCAGTGGTAACTTTTTTATTGACTTACCAGTCAACAACAACCTGAAGTGTTCGATTGGGAATTATTTTATTGCTATATATAGACCTTTATTTTCTCCTGGGTAGAAACGAAACTTGTATTTTTAGCAGTAACACAATTTTAGTATGAACAATTATCATGTGGCTTTTATTTGGATACTTGTTGGTTGCAAAGAAGCAAGAAAAAAATCAGAAATAAAGATAGAGCCTCTTGCATCCACTAGATGGCAGCATGTTATCGCATACTCGCCAATATATATTCTCAGGTTTTTAACTGCTGTTAATCTAGCCCAACCTAACCAATTTATTTTTTATTTTTTATTTTATTTTTTTTTTTTAGGATTTTGTTGTCTTCATTAAATGAGTCTCTGTCAGGAAGGGTTGCAACAACAACAGGAGGAAGAGCTCTGGGTCTCACAGCAATGAAACCATGAATATTACAGTCACAATCACATATTATTTAATCATTTAAATAGACTCTAAAAGTTGTTACTCACAATATATCGGGGTACAGAAACCACTAGGACCGTGAACATGACATGTACCACTTAGAAATTAACTCATTTAGAGAACTAACCAAAATAATAATCACTATTGAAATCACAAGTTTCACTCTTGCCGTCATGGACAGAGTAGACAGTATAATTCAAAACTAAGTGAACAACAACAAAACCCTCCCAAATAATCGGTGATTTGAATCTATTTGGAGGATCTGGCATGAAAAGTGCTTGGGGGCTTCTGTATTTTTAGGGCACCAGTGGTTTTGTCGGCCGTCACTCCCTGGGAGGGGTGTGTGTGTGTGTGTGTGTGTGTGTGTGTGTGTGTGTGTGTGTGTGTGTGTGTGTGTGTGTGTGTGTGTGTGTGTGTGTGTGTGTGTGTGTGTGTGTGTGTGAGACAGGGTGTTTGGGGGTGGGAGGCGCTGCTTACTCTCAGTCCCCTCTGGAGGCTCATATCAAGTTTTTTGAGGACAGAGTAAAGATGGACACGAAGGGATAAAGACGCACATGCCCAGTTTTCACCGCGTCGCGTCATGGGCATCCCAATAGTTTTTCACTCATAACGCAGGACTTAATTCTAAGATTTCCTTTTGACTGGATTTATTAATGGTTTGAAAAGAGAAAGAAGGAGGTTTTGGCCGCATATCCGCGACCACCTGAAGACTGAAAAGAGAGCCAAGATGGAGCACAAAGGACGAAGGGGTAGAATTAATTCATGAAGGAGGGTTTTAGGGTCCTGGGTTTTGTTCCGTCAGCTGAGGACTAGAAGAGTGGATCCAGAGGAGCTTTTCCAACAGGTGATTTTTTTTTTTTTTTTTCAATTCCCATCCTTTGTGTGCATGGGAAACGTCAGTGCATGCATGAATGAATTCACCTCAATGACTAACCATGCGTAGAAAGTAGCCTTCAATGCAAACATTGCAAATATGCTTCTGCTGCATGCATGCATTTGGTCGCAGAACAACAGAAAAACTGACTTGTGCGACATAAGACAATTTATTTATTAAATGTATTTATTTTGCCTAACTATATTTTCCACGAATCGGTATGTATAATGCCGTTATCGCATAAATTAGAAACATGACGACAAACAAAAATCTATCCAAATACCGTAATGAGCTCAATGAACATGCAATTTGTTCAGTCGTCAAATATGTTTGATAATGTGGGCTCCACCTTGGGTCCATTGTAAATGCAGGCGTTATCGGACAGCTACCGGCTAAGCATCCATTATCGGACGCGATCGCGTCTGAACCTCTTCTTTCCCCTTTACTGAAAAAATCTAGGAACAGAGACAGAACATACAGCCACTCCATACACATCCAGACTAGTTCTCCAGTACATTTCATTGTTTTTGTATCATGGTATGGGAGAGCATCGACTCATCCGCTCTTACGGGCGAGATCAGGTTACTATGTCCCATTAAAACTACACATCCCCTCACCTTGTCAACGGAGTGCCTTTACAGAAAGGGAGAGGGATGCCAGCACACGGACCAAACAATAAGGCAAAGCATCGGCGTCCGATAATAGACCCAGCTTTGCTCGGCAGTATATACACACTGCATACTGCTAACTGTTACTTGACCTCTGAAAAATAGTTGCTTTTTACCCAGTCGACCAATGTATACATTTGTTAGCCTTACTTTGACGTTGGAGACAATCATTTGATTGTGGTTATGTAGACAAAAAAGACGGGCTTATCGATTAAATGTCTCACCATAGTGAACAAAAATTGTGTCCGATAATGGACCGGGCAGTTAGGTGCGTTTGTATTAGGGGAAAAAAAAAAACAGTGTTATGCTTCATTTTTTCTGGGATCCGGACCAGTTGAACCTGTTCCTCTTGGAGAGTCTTTTACTACTGAGGTTGCGTGGTGTAGGATGTCACTACTTTCTCAACACTTCAGTAAAGCTACGCCCCAAAATGCCGGATAAAACACACACTAGCTGGTACTATCTATGTGGATAGCTTTGCTTCCATAAGAGAAAACCAACAAGGCGTTTTGTTAGCTCATATTTTCCACACGAGGCGATTTTTAACGCCGAAGCATAATCTGAGCGAAACGCCAACGTAAAAGGCCGTTGCTGGAAAGAAAAGAGCCGCTTGAGGAGACATCGTTGTGTCTGAAGGAGCAGCACATGTAAACCAAAATATCAAAGTGGCCTGTGGTGTGTACACTTCCTGGTGGACCCGACGGGAATTAGGGTGTTATAACAAAAAAGCAATCGGACGAGGACGGTGATTTGCCTCCCCGCTCGGCCATGCGGGGAGCTCGGGTCTTCGTGGCAGAATGTGTCGCCTTCCCCCGGTGTTAGCTCCGCTGGAGCTCCATGTAAGATTGCCATACCAAACCTTGCTTTGTGTTTTTGTTTAGGACTCACTCGGCCACTGTCTTCATCGCAAGACAGAGCGACGCCCAGACACTCACAAATAACATGTTTTAAACGAATTATGAAATATAAATTAGGTCATTGTGTGTAAATGTCACTGTTTTTCGCTGTTGTGTGCTGGCCTCCGCTTACACCGGACAGGATTCGTTTGCCAACAACCCCCTCTCTCTCATTGCTGGGGGACTTTATCTATACTCTGGTAACAAATAAGCTTGTCCCTGACAATTTACTATCCGTGTCTTTTCCAGGGCCAACAGTAACAATATGCTCCTGGCCTCCGCCGTGGTGGTGTGGGAATGGCTAAACGAGCACGGCCGGTGGCGGCCCTACGGCCCCGCCGTCTCCCACCACATCGAGGCGGCCATCCGGAGCAGCGACCCCCGCGGAGGCAGCGTGGTGCTCGGCCAGGTGGACAGCCGGCTCTCACCGTACATCATCGACCTCCAGTCCATGCACCAGTTCAGACAGGACACAGGTGAGACAGAGGGAGATGAGGGATTAATGTGATGTTTGAGGTGGTTTTTAGAGTTTTGTGCCACATAAGTCCCTCTCGTAGTAGAGGCTGCTGTTTGGGGTTTACTGACAGCAGTCAAGTTGACTGGCTTCCTTCTGCCAGGTGTACAAGCAAGATACAGTCACTTACTGAATCCCATTTGTCATATGCTGTCATGTTGAGTGTAATTTCACAATGCACCTCTTCAGTGCATGTGTCGTCACGTGGTTGTGGTCCAAGGGGACTCTCAGGAGCAACCTGTCTTAAATGGTTGTTGACCAAAAATACCCCACTGCCTCTGTACACTAGCCTTATGTGTCTCTTTGTTGGATAAAAGTGCAGCTCTGTCCATCAGGTCTCGCTAAATCCCTTCAGCCTAAGGCCCTAATTTAAGAAGTTCAATCTACTATTCTTGGATACATCCTAATAGAAACACTGTTTCAATATCCTGCTTGTGTCTGACCCAATTAGGTCTCAAGTGATAATTTAATGGGGGAAAAAAGGAAAAAAAAAGTCACACTAAGACACTTCAACACACTAAACAAACAGCTGTTGTTGATGTTGCTTATATTATTATGCAAGTTTTGTTGTTTGGTCGTATTGTTTTCTTATTCCTGTGGATTCCGTTGAAATTTATCATTCAAGATGTAATGTTATGCCAGGAATTACAGCAATTACAATAGAGTTTGCCACTACAAAATTTTTTACTGGTCCAAAATAGGGTTGTCATGATACTAGAATTTCTAACTTCATTATAATTCCTAGGAAAATATTGATATTTGCTACCAGTGTCTATATAACAGAGTGGGATTGGCAACATATTAAGGGCCATAAAAATGGATTTAATCTGGGACTAAAAAGATATAAAACACTTCACACAGAATTTTTTTCCTTCTGTTAAATTAGTCTTAAAAATGAAGTTGCTGCACTAGGCCACCTAATCTTAGAAATTTGAAGCGACTATTTGTATATTAATAATTTAATACAGAGGGGTTGTGTGTTGTTAAGCATCTCACTTTATTTGCTAGTGAATAGTATTTTCTCTTTTGAGACTCAACTTAACTGATATTCACGTAGACCTGATAGTCTCAGGCTGGTTAGCTTAGCCAAAATGGCTAATGTTCTTGGTAACATTACACAACAACAACAAACATTTCAGTTGCAATTGTTTAATGCTTCAGTGATGTTGAAATGGAGGCTTTCACCAGCCTCTCCAAATTCTTTAACGGAGTGAGACAGCAATGAAGGTTTGATTTTTGATTTAGAGAAAACAGTGCACGTATGGATCCTGTAGGAAAGCAGTACAGGTGCCATTTTAAATTTTTAAGTATTGGCATTACCTGAAGTGTCAATACGTTTGACATTCCTAGTCTTAATACATCCACAGTAAATGTCAGGTTTTAGTTTCAGTCCCTCACAGTCAAAGAGCAAGGCCTCTCTAGAACTACTCTTTTGCACAGATTTTCAGCAGTCATACAAAAAGAAATCCATTGTAAAAAAGCCACAGGGACCAACTTCACTGCTGACAGTAGAAGGTCTGAACAATTAATCAAAATATTATTGAAAATGATTTATGGCCAAGTGCAATATTCAAACTGCAGGAGTTGCAATGTTTTGATAAAGGTAAAACCTGTGTTCTAAATGAAGTATAGTGATGCTATACAGACCTAAAAATCATATTCTCCAGAAATAAAAAAACATGTTCATTTGATACAGATCCCTGCCAGAATCATCACTTTGACAGTTTTTTCAGTGAAAATTAGAAATATGATGCAAAAAGTATCATACCTACTAAAATTGCAAATCATATCGCAATGGCAATATCTGTGAAATTAATCACAGTTTTATTAATTAAACACTGTTTTACCGTATTGTTCAACCCTAGACAGTAGTCTCAGTAGACCAGAGGGCAATGCAGCCACAAGTCATGAGAGTCTCTCACCTTTTATTAACTGGAAAATCACTCGCTCCACTTTTGCTGGGACCAACCTACATGTGTATAACATATTATTGAGGACATCCAGTTTATACTTGGTCTCTGTTGGTCAAACGGCATTCTGGGAAGCTTTACTGGACAGAGCGGAGACAGGTTGAGGGAAAGAAGCTACATCAAAAAAAGAGCATTTCATCACAAAGTAACAACAGAAATGCATTGTACATAACATATTGATGATTCAGTAATATAAGACTATCAAAATTGGTGATTTTTTTTTTCCATACAACAAACTGTAGACTGAGATACTAAGTGGACAAGTATGTGATTATCTTGGTTCTCAGATAATAACAATCCCCAGCCTAGGAAGCTGTTTTTGTTTGTGTTGATAGTAAGCAGCAACACAGTTTGGTGGATGTGGAGTTGTTAACTAGACAGGAAACTGAAGGCTGTTTTGCCGCACCAAGCTTGGTTATGTAGAATGGCAGCATAGCTTGCAGTGTGTATGTGAATGTGCTGGAGCTAGAATGTGAAAGAGGCTAAAATCCAGCCTGGAATTATAAACCTGCTTAATTCTCGGATTACAAGTCCAGCTGTAAGCAGGACCAGGCACAGTAATACAATACAGCAATAATAATGGCTGATATTGTCCTGAATTTGTCTTTCTCATATCCACAGAAAACCTAAGAGTCCTGTTGATCATAATAAATACTGAAACGACTGGAATGGCTAATATTCACATACATTTTTGCTCCTTAATCAGTATTGGTATTGAATTGAATATTCTTTTATTGGTTGAGCCATTTTTCCAAGTTGTAATTTCTGTGGAACTTCTGTCGAACATGCAGCTAGAGAGTGTGTGTTTGTGTTTTTGTGTGTGTGTGTGGTGGGGGGGTGTCTGAGGACTGGGTTAACATCCAACAGTGTGATGGTCTGGAGCAGCTGTAAATGACCATCGTCGCGATTAGTCAGCCACATTCTTCAGCTCTTACCACTCTTACACACACACACACGCACACACACACACACACACACCCAGCAAGCAGCTGCACACTGCTTGTAACGAAGACTAAGAGGGAGAGGGAGAGAGAAACCTTGACTCTATGGAGAGAATGGGATATTCCAGGGCCTAATGAGCAGAGAATTTACTTTAGCTGTCCTCCCTGTACTCTGTAGGCTCTCTTCCTCTCTCTCTGTCTCCCTCCCTCCCTCTCTTGTCTGTGTGTTTAGTTTCGTCAATAAGCGAATGTCCCAGGGGCTTTTCGGATTTGGCTTGGACATGAGAGAGAGAGAGAGTGAGAGAGAGAAAGGGCTTGGGAGGTATAGAATAGAAAGAGTGCAGGAGAAGTATGGAGTGAGATAATTGGGGAGTCTGTATTTTCTGTCTCTCTGCCTTGCACCATTGTTAAATTTTGGGGAACAGATGTGAGGTACTCTATTGTGGCTGCGAGACACACACACGCACACACACACACACACACACACACACACAAGGAGGGGTATGGCAAATGGTTTTCAGAGCCCGAAAAGATATTGGAGGCAGAGGGGAGAGAGAGAAATTGGAGGGGGGTGGGGGTCGCTGGTTATTACAAGTTCAGTGAAGTGGAAGATGAAGAGAAAGAAAAGGTGGAAAGACGGGGTTGGGGAGGGGGTTAGTGACAACAAAAAAGTTTCAAGATTTCTGGAAAATGTTGTGTTGTTACGTAAGACTACAAAGGAGCTGACAGGCTTGATGTGACTAGTTTCCACATGACATACAGAGAGGTTTTCTGTGGTTTTCAGAGAGGCTAACGGAGTCTGGGATGGGGGAAGGGAGACTGTTGTCAGAGAAGTGAAGAGTGCACAATGAAGACCAGCACTAAAACCATGTACACACTGTGAGCAGCTTGGTTTGGTTCATCACTCTCCTCTGACCAGCTGTGGTTGGGGCGAGAAGCTCCAGCTGCATCTGTGTTGTGGTCTGCAGTGACAAAGATTTCAAGAAAAAAAGCTAGGTATCTGTTTGACTAATATCTTTACATATATTTTGTGTCATATCTTTTTTGTTTTTATGGAGCAGCTAACTTTCTTTGATGAGGTCATAGATTCAGAAACAGCTCTCTAGATTTGAGCCCTAACCTGATCTCACTGTTGACCTATTCAGTGGATACAGCCAGGTGATATCTAGACTCACATCAAGATATCAGTATAATATCGATATATCACTCAGCCCTAACCTGTATTCAACTACTTCTTCATCTTCCTGTCCTTGTTCTTCTTCTGTTTTGTACTTGTGAGCAACTATTGGTCATGAAACGGGATCACATCAGTGGGAAAAAAAAGGAGCCACAGAAATCTGATTCACTGTTGACAGCTGATGACTGTTAAAGGTTCAGCAGTGGCCATATTTTCTCATCTCAACAAACTTGACCATCTACATTTGGCTGAGTTTCCCTTGTTGCTGAGCTTTACAGAAAATTAATAAACTTGTGGTGACTAGTTAATCATGTTACTTGCAATCTGAATGCAGAAAAAGTCACAAAAAGCACCTTGGTGATCTGTCTAAAAGTCTTAACATGCAGGAAAAATCGTGTAGCTTTAATCTTTCCAGGATTTCCACAAAGCTGCCTGTGCAAAAAATGATTATAGTCATGGTACGGTGGATAAAAGTGCCCACAGAAAGGCATATGTTGGTTTACATGTAACTTTACACAATGATGCTTAAAACCACAAGGATGTCCAGCTGCTGTTAGACTGTCTCAGTGAATCCTCTGAAATGAATCTCTGGCTGTTCAAATAGGCAGAAAGGAACAAGCTGCTCACACTGACTTTGTTTTTTCTTCCTCTCTGTGTGAACATTGCCATCAGTGTATACATTCCTTACAGTAATGTATTGATGAAGGTATCAAGCGCCTCCTGTGTTTGTCATCAGTATGAACAGCCTCACCATGCCACTTCTGCCGGTGTTGTCAGTTGTGGTTGGAAGAGAGTGGGTCCTCTCTCAGATCCTGGCCTCTCAGCGGAGTTGCGGATGAAAGCCGTGCAGACACTCACTGCACTGTCACCACCAATAGCACTGGCGCTTAGCTGACAACACACAGTGTTTAGGAAACGCCTCGGGTCCTTAATGTACTCAGTATGTTAAAGCTTGGTGTCTCCTAGTGGCAAACAGGAGCCCCCTCAGAGTTGGATGGAGAGCTTCTTTCTTTGACTCTTCTGGCAGTCACAGGATCAAATCACACCTCTGATCTATCAGCCGCTGTCCATTTCTCTGTCCTGCTTCTGTTCTTCACCACTGTGTACTGCCTGATAAACATATAATAATTTTAATAAGAGTTGTTCTTCTTTTAGAATTGTTTGTACAGTTGTAACTTGTCAGGTCCTCGTTTTTTTGTTTTGCCTATATCTTTGGTGCAAAGCAATAGTTGCTGCCATGTTTCTGCTCTGCACTTCCCAGAGATCACCTGTCAGTCAAACAGTTTCGGCCTGGACTGTGACATCTTGAGTTTCTGCAGCTGGTGCTTTTTGTCTTTGTCTGTTCAGCCATGGTGGCTATCACTGCTCATGCTCACTACCCTGTTCTTCTTCCGTTGCTTATTCCAAGTTCACTGCAAGCATAAAATGCATCACATCCTGTGTATCTGCGCCAGAGAATGTTTCCCAACCAAAGAGCTACCAGACAACGCTTGTTTTGAGCAGCAAATGTAAAAGCTCTCATGAACTGGCTGTAGGTTGAACTACTGTTGTGTTATGCCAGTTTGCACATACTCAGTTGTATATGTAAAAATCTCACAGATGATTACTCTAATATTTATTTTGAGGTGTTGTCTCAGGCTGCCAAAGATGACAAATGACAACTTCCATTCAGTTTTGTGATAATGATATCAGCAAATTATAATAATTTGTGATTGCTGGTATTTATAAGAAGTGATACGAATTACAATTTCATGCAGTATTGTGATGCTCTGTGCCGAGACAGCTGTGGCACTCCACTCTGCTGACTGTTGGAGACTTTCTGCCTATGCTAAATTTCATAGTAAATGTTCCCTCTGCGAAATGGAAAGTCATGGCCTTATGACCACAGGCTTGGTCTCATCACACACACACAGACACACACACACACACACACACAAACAGGCATTTATGCTGTTGTTTATGTCTGTGAGTGCCACAAGAAGGCTTTTTGTAGATGTAGAGGTTGAAATTTGACAGACTTCCTCTTCCTTTCAGTTTTATATTTGATTTGGTGAGGAGATGTATTGTTCAGGAATAGGCACGAGGATTCAGGAATGGGTTCATTTTTTAGTCTGTAAGGCAATAAAGGCAGTGAATTTTCCTTTAATTTATGTTAGAAAGTCAGTTCAGTATTTGGCCTCATATTGTTGTCTCTTCAAAATGTTTAATGCTTTTCCATTAAATACTTTTTCCATTAGCAAGACAAAAAAAAAAAAAAAAAAAAATCACAGCTCCAGATTATGGATTCTGAATGGGTTGAGGTGAAAATAAAATGACAACTCATTTCAACTCACAATATAGTTTGATAAATGCTACTGTGCTCACAACTTGATATCTGAAACAGTCTTCAAACAAAGCTGCTTGTAACGGAGGAACTGAAGGCAGCTCCTTCTGATCGTGACCCCGAGCCGAGGGCAGCTGAGTTGCTTTCACTCACATCGGTTTTTCAGGGTCATTTCTTTGCCTCCGTGTCATTTAAAGGCATCTGTCAGATTTTAAGATTTTTTTTTTGCTCTGTTAATTTTTCAGCACCATGTAGCTGCTCTGCTCCAGCTGGTCCTGCTGAAGGAGACACATTCCCAGACCCCCACAATGCCCTGGGGCAGTGGGGTCACAGTGGAGGGAGGGGTCGGGGTGGAGTGGGGGACTCCCCAGAGATGTAGAGGAGGGAATAGATTATAATGACAACGATGAGGAGGTGGTGAAAATGAATATTAACACTATAGGAATGATTGCTGTGTTCTCTCAGTACAGCCAGGATTTTGCGGAGGGATCTATGTGATAAACTGTGTCAAAAATTATTTTTTGGCAGCCTTTTTGCAAAAACTTTAGTGCACTTTTCAGAGTTTTTGGTTTTGTTTTGCATCAAAATGGGAACAATTGGTCAAATTGCTAAGTATGGATAAATGTTACTGAAGTGGCACTAAGTGACATTGGCTCAAATTTACAACAGCAACACTGCTTTAGTCTTTATAAGCTACAGCAACACTGCTTCAGTTTTTATAAATATCTAATCAGCGCTACTCAGCACTGTAATCACACACACACACACACACACACACACACAAGGAAAGAAAACAGTTCATTTGAATGTTTCGTAAACATAAAACTGTGATTTCATTTAAAAGTGTCCATTTCTGCTGACGAACACCAAGGCAGTTTGATTATATTTGGTTTTGCTAGAGTGTTTTATGCAAAAAAGCTCTGTAATTGGCCAGAAGTACAAGCTCTCTGTTGATTCTGCATTTACTTGCAGTGAAATTAATTTCTCAAAATTGCAGGTTTTTTTCAGGGATAAGTTGAATTTGCATTTGAGGAGAAGAGTGTCATATACACACTAAGTTTGGGATTTCCTGATGCACCCTCTCTTTCTGGCTTTATCTGTTAAGGTTAGGTTCTTGTTTTCTTTTGTTTCCCTCTCATTGTCTTTTAACCTTATCTCTGAATGTTACTCCCTCTGGTCTCTCTGCTCTTCCTCTCTTAGTATGTCGTTCTCTTTTTATCCTTTATGCCCCCCACTGTTTCTGCCTGTCTCGCTGACTCTCTGATGGTGAAAGTTGATTCTGCACCTAAAACTCAGGGGACGGGACACATTCAAGGAGAAACAAATCTGAGACAAAGAGCGAGGGAGATGAAGGGAGTGGGCACCGTGATGGAATCAGAGAATAGGGGAGGCAGAGAGCTGATCAGTGAGGGAAGGCCCAGCTGGAAAAAAAACTGAACATGGTGAGAAGGAAAGAGAACAAAACACCTTAGAATCAACTTAGGAAGGAAGGCATGGAGAAGATGAGATCAGGAAAAAGGAGGAATTATAAAAGTGATGGTGTAAAGATAAAGAGAGTGGAAATTGAGACCGAGGAGTGTCTGGGAAGAAAAGGCAAAGAAAATGTCTCGAATATAGCCTTGATAAATTGTCATAACACAAGCAGCATCTCTTGAATCCATTAAAATTATCTAGCAATACAGTATGATAATTTGGCTTTTAGTATCTTGAAATTAGGATTTGTCTCAACAAAAGTGACAAAACATCAAAAGCAATAATCTATGTGTCAAGCCAATGGTCAAGCAAATTTCATGCATGAATTAAAATGTGATTTTGGCATGTTGCACAAACTAAAATGTGAATGATCAGTGCTTCAATCAGCTGGGCTGAAGCTAATGAAGAGGTTTCTTAAGCGCCAAATAAACATACTCACCATAAATACAGTATTTAAAGAAGTGATTAGCATTGGGAAAGTTGCTATTATTGTTTACTGCTGATGTTGGCCACATCTCACGCTTCCATTCAAAGACAAAAACAAAGGTCTGATGGACACACCCATGCAAACATAATGGAGACTAACATCACAGAGAGAGCGGGTATAAGACCTATCTAGAAATGTTGGTGGGCGTATATTTTACATTTCAGGACATCCAAAGTGAGATTTTAAGTGAAGTTGAACTGAACCTGTATGATTTTTTATTTATTTATTGCACAATTGCATTTCTCCTAAAAATGTGAGCTTCAAGTGATGGTAATATCTTTTGGTGTTATACTGAGTTTTTTTTTTTGTTTTTTTTTTTGTTTTTTTTTTGGTGACTTTTGCTGTTACTTTTCACATTTTCTAATTCATAATTCATAACACGTCATAATTCATGTGAAAATGCTCGGAAGGAAACCAAGCCGCAGAAAAATGAGAGAGGCGGAGGGGTCGGAGCAGAGCTTTCTCCTCTCCGAGTTGTTGTTGTGAAACTCTGCGTGTCGGGTTACTGTTACTGTGGGGCCCCTAGGGGACATCACTCACTGCCTTGTCCGCAGCACACACACATATACACACTCGCTCACACACATGCTAACATACACGCCTACATGGACAGACTTATACACATAAACACACATATACATCTCAACAAACACACAAATATGCACACACGCTTGAACAACAAAACAGCCATGGGTTAAAGCCTGCACAGACATGCGCTGAGAAATGTGTTGGCAACAAATGCACAACAGCGTGTTCATACTGGCACACGCACACACACGCACACACACACACACACACACACACCCCCATAAACACACAAACACTTGTACATGAACACATGCACACACACAGAGGATTGTCTGTGGCTGATGACTCTCATGTGATTGGGTTTAGAGGGGGCACAGAGGGGCAAACAGATGAAATGAAAAGAAAAAGAGACAGATGAAGTGGGTGATACTGTTAGACAGAATATGTGTGTTCAATAAAAAGCAGTAATTCATCAGTACTGCAGAAACGTTTTTATGCTTGCTTGAAGTGTAACTTATTTTTGTTGATTTTAAAATGTTGTGATAAATAACATAATGCCATTGAGCCACAGTTCAGAAGTGGTTTTGGAGGTATTAAATTGAAATCTGTCTCTTAGGACCTTTCTGAGATGTCATATTTGCTCTTTCTTTCATGTATAAGTCTATGTCAGGATTGTATTACCATTTATTGGCATGTCACAAAATCACAATCACATTTCGTTTGTTTTTGTCTTCAGATGAAAGTATGAAATATGGCAAACATTTTCTAACACTAATTTTCCACTAAGTTTCCATTGAATGTTTTTTTCTGACATTCGGGAAGCTGGTATATGAGCTTCTATTAGTTTTTTTTTTTTTTTTTTTTCAACATTTCAAAAATTTGCAGAACATTTACTTGACATTTGGGTGGAAATGTAGCTACAGAGAGAAATAACAGGAAGGTTTTACGGGAGAGAAACAAGAAAGGCGGAAGCAAAGAGAAAAACAGTGAAAATACTGAGAGAGAATAAAGAGGGAGAAGGGAAGGGAAAAAGAAGCAATGTGATAATTGAAGAAGAAATGTTGTCAAACAGCAGGAGTGTGAGAAACCAGGAGAAGAAACGGGAAGTTAAAGGTTTCAGGATACAGACCAAGAAAGAGAAGAATAGAGGAAGAAGGAGAGTGATACAGAAAGAGAAAATAAACGAAACACGAGTGTGTTACATGGCATAAATCATCAAGGAGGAAGGACAGGCCTTGTAGGGTTTGGTCTTGAGGTTGGTTCATGCTTTATGTGCAAACGTAATAAATAAATAGCAGCCTAACAACTGAGCGTGAGGGCGTGCACCACCTGAAATTTCAAACAATTGAGATGGCACACATTTCTTACAGGGTTTCCATTAGTTGGTAATAACCCATTTATTAACAGCAAAAACTGTCAAAGTCTTATCTGTTGTCTGGACTTTTCAGGCAACCACAAGTCCCAGCTGCAGACTAACAGACACCACCCAAATTAAATGATAATTATTAGATCTACCATATAAAACATAACACATTTAACATTCATTTTAACATTCAAAATATGACACGGATAGGTGGTATACATCATTAAAACACTGGACTCACAATGCAGTTGATGGTTTTGGCTGCCTTCTAGAAGAGAAACAGAACAGGCTCTATATGGCTGCAGAGGGCTAGCGAGGTTCAAAACTATAACAAAATAAGTGGAAGATCTCCCTCTACCAACAAATACAAAATTGCCCCAGACACATGGACCACCAAAGTGATTTCCTGTTTGATCACCCTGCCAGAGGAATGGGAAAACGCTTTGGAGTACAAAAATTTTCTGTAGATCTTTGGCACTGATGTCTGTATTTGTTGACGTGGTGTGAAACAAGTTGTAAGCTGCAAAAAATGTGAAATCACTAGCTTGGTATTACACTAGTTGGTAATGAAGTTAAGGTCTTGAGGCATGTTTCTGGCTCTAGTTCGATAGCAAATATGTATTTTAAAGATGTGCCCTGGAAGCCTCCAACTGTTGTGGTGGTCTGCTGGCTTGCTTGGTTGTCATGAGAAGAACATGAAGCATGAACAATCGCGGCACATGGACGGTACGTCTGTTGCTCTCGGCCAACTAACCACGCATGAAGCCTGAACTAGCTCTTAGTGTGTGTCCAGGTCAGCCTGGCCTACTCATGAACCCTCTCTCTCTTCCTCAGTCTGGAGGCTATGATTAGTCTGCCTCGTGCTCATCCACTCTCTTTCAGTTATTTTCTCTTTTGCCTCTCATCTCTTGATTCTGGTTACTCTCTTCACTCTCATCCTTTTCAGTTCAATCCTCTCTGGCCCTTTTGCTCGTCTTCTCTTGCTCTCATTCTTCCCTTTTGTAGAGAAAATGCTTTCATGGCTTATTGGAAATACCGTCGGATTCAGCTTCCTCTTGGTTTTCTCTCCCTGTGTGGCTGGTACTTCTGTTTTTGTGTTTCAACCTCTTTATGTTTCAGTATCACTTCTCTTTCTTCAGTGTTTTTTTTTTTTTTTCGTTGTGAGAAAGTTTGCTAGCTGGAAGTAACTACAGATTTGTCTCCCTTGACCTTTTCTGGGGCGCAGCTTTCATTTTTGTTTTATCCTTCGAGGCATCTTCCATTCCTTTCTGACAAAATTCCTGACCCCTGCACATGCTATTTCTTATTTTTTCCAGCCCGAATCACATCCCCAAATCTGTTATTTGCTCTTTCTGCCTTTTCATTCCCTGGCAACGTCATCTCTCGTACCGTAACTGTCGAGTCTTTATTGCTTCAGGGCATTTTGGGCTGTTTTAAGAGGACAGTGAATGGGGGAGTTCAGTTGCTGAAAAATACTTTTAAGGAAACCTCCATCCTCCTATCCTCTTTCTGTTATATCTCACCAATCTATGATGGTCAATGCATTCCAGGGATTATTTGTGATGCATTTTGCTGAATTCCTTGTGACAAATTCTTGCAGATGTGTCTGGACTTGTTGCACCAAGCTGTTGGTTTTTATGAGCTTATGGAAGAGGAAACAGCAGTAGTATTAGTAACAGTGAGAGAAGGTGAATTTCAGCCCTTATTCAAAACACAACATGTATTCTGTCTGCATTGCAATGCGGTCTATTAATGCAATTATTTCAGTGGAGAAATTGGTATCTGCCTCTTCCACAGTGGACTTTTCCCTGTGTGATTGTTTGAACGTTGGTGTGAAATGGTGAATCTAGGAATAAAAGCCCTCACCCTTTGATTCCACCTGCCGCTGAAATATTAAACATTGTAGCTACATTAAAAAAATCTAACATGGCAACAATGAGGGAAAAAACACCACCAGACAACATAATGCAAGATGCATCGACTGTAGCTGTTTTCCAGTGTCAGTGCTTGAAGGTGGGCTTTGAAAGTTAGCATCAGAAAATCAGTAGCAATTTCAGTCACATGCCTTGGGCTGGGTTGAGGTTAGGACGGAAATCGTTCTGGTTCAAACTGGGACATGTTGCAGTTAAGCAGGAAAACATGATTGGCATTGAGAGAGAGAGGGAGAGAAACTGAAAGCAACTTGACATGGAGTTGCAAAGTCATGTTACTGCACCGATGAGAGCGTGAAAGGTTAGAGAGTCAGGAGTGCAAGTGAGGTCAGGATGTGTATGTGTGTGAGGCTGTGTGTTTCAGTACTTCTCTAACCCAGACTTCTCCAATGCTTTACTGAAGGTTTCAGTTTTAGTAACAGCAGTGCCAGCAGCACTAGTTGTGTTAGTAGTAGTTGCATTAGCGTTAGTAATAACTAAATTGCCCTTTCTCTTTATTTTTGGTAAAGAGGGAATTGAAAGTGTTTTTTTGGGGGGGGGGGGTTGGTGATAATCTACGTCTGGGGTTTCCGATATTAGACCTTTTTTTTAAATTATTATTTTAGTCTTACTGTCATGCTGTGTTCATGGGCTGCTGATGGGAAAGGCCGACATCTGGAACTTGGATGTCAGCTCCAAAACAACATAACAGTCACACTTTATTCTGTGGGAAAACCAAACCCAGAAGACTCTCTAACTCTTTAAGTGAAAGAGCTGTTTTTAGTGTTGGTAGAGTTTTGAGCCATTTTAGTGTTGGTAGAGTTTTGAGCCAGAAGCACTCTGAGTATCTTCTAGGTTTCCTGCTCAATTCATCAGTGTTACCCTCTGTATTGTTGCCTTCGTCATATCACTGCATTGGTGATAAATAGAGATAAGTAGTGGGAACAGATGGGAACAAAGGCAAGGAGATGAGATAGAGAAAAAACATTCAGACTATTAGGCTATTAAGTGCTCCCTCTCCTCACATTGTTATCAAGATAATAACTCTGTTAATAGTTCGACTTGCTCATGCCTTTTGTTGCATTCTTTGACATCAAAAGCCTCAGAGATACAGATCTTAATTTCTAGTATTAAGGAATTTATTAGAAAGTTTCTGAGCTCCACTGGGTACAATTGAATTATTCCCTTATATGTAATATATGGCAAGTAGACCGCAGCAAATTCAAAAGCTCTCGACACTTATCAGAACTGGACATTGTGAAAATGGCAGAAATTGGCTGAGGTGGCTGAGGTTTTCTATTGTCAGTAAATGTTTTTCCATCAGATCTCAAGCTTCACTTCTGAAACTTTTCAGGTTGTGTACAATTGTTGGTGCTTTTATGCAAATCTGAATGATTCACATGCCTTTTTGTTTTGACTATGAGTCACAGTCAGTGGTTTCTAGACAATTTCTCTGTCTTTCATTCCCTTATGTTTTCATTTGCATTTCCCAGTCCATTTTGTGTTCAGCTTGGTGAACATCATGAGTGACACAGTTGGAACCAAGTAGAGCAGAGTTCGTCCCCACCTTTCAGCGTTCTTCTTGACCCGAGTCATGTTATGGGGTTGACTTGCTCAGGGTCAACTCTTTCACTCTGCATATTTCCTGGGTCACTAGTCCGGTGTAAAAGGAGCATAAGTGCGATCTTGCTACTTGCTAGGCGTCTTTTATTGTTTCCAGCGCTTTCCCCAGCCTGTGCAGAGATTTAGGTTGAACCTAGTTAGGTTTTAATATTGACAGTAATAATATTGTCAATGCTGGGACATTGTCATCAGGTGTAAGAGAAGAGTTTGAAGGCTTTCTTTTTACAGTAATGCAGCAACTTCAAACCAGGAACAGATATTTCATTTCTGAACCCATTCATAGACCTTTAGCAACAAGCTAGAATTAATTTAAAACACTTACATAAGGGGAAGTTACAAAGTATGTGCATAACTTTTTTCAGAGTGGAGGGGAAAAAAGTTGCATGCTTATTGCATAAGAGTGCATTCACACTCAGCATTTTTGGTTAATTAAAACTGGAGCATTTATTCCATTATTTAAGTTCAATTAGTTAGGTGAGAGCGATACCATATGAAATCAGCTGGTGCCAAATAATTACAACAAGACACTTTTTCTCCCAGCAAAACTGAGGCATTGTTTGTTAAGGAGTATTACAGGAAACAACCCAAAAAAAAGGACTTATGGGTATTAGGACGCACATGCTGACATCTGTTTAAAGTGTGTGTGTGTGTGTGTGTGTGTGTGTGTGTGTGTGTGTGTGTGTGTGTGTGTGTGTGTGTGTGTGTGTGTGTGTGTGTGTGTGTGTGTGTGTGTGTGCGCGTGTGCGCGCGAATGTGTATGTGTGAGAGAGCTCTGAGGTCAGTCGTAGAGGTAGTGAGGTGGTTGACTGGGCACAGTATTGAGAAAAGGCTTGAGGCATTATTCTCACACTGACACTTCAGGCTGGTGTGTGTGTGTGTGTGTGTGTGTGTGTGTGTGTGTGTGTGTGTGTGTGTGTCTGTGTGTGTAAGTGTGTTTGCGAGCACACTTTGGGGGTCAGGGAGTGTGGGGGGAAGCAGGTTGAGAGTGCGAGAGGCACTCTGTGACTTACATGTGCTGGCCTGCTGGTCACTATTCAGCTGTGTGTGTGTGTGTGTGTGTGTGTGTGTGTGTGTATGTGTGTGTGTGTGTGTGTGTGTGTGTGTGTGTGTGTGTGTGAGTGTGAGTTTGCAGGGAGGGGTCACTAGTAGAAAGAACAATAGAGACCAGATGGACAGACTCTCTTGCTCCACCTGCCTCAGGCCTCTTTGTTCTCTCTCTCTCCCTCTCCCTCTCCCTCTCTCTCTTTCTTGCTTTCCTCATTTCATGGCAGCACTACCTAAGTCACAAAGACATACACACATTTAGATTTTCTTTCATTGGACACACACACACACACACACAGACACACAAACCTTCCCCAGTTTTACAGCTTATTGTAGTCTGAGGAGGCTAAATTAAGTGTGTATCCTCTGTCTGGAAAATATTGCCTGACTTATGCTTGTGTCCTTTTCATTGGATTAAGGCTAGATAATGGTTTGCAGCAACGCTATTTAAACACACACACACACACACGCGCGCACACACACACACACACACACACACACACACACACACACACACACACACACACACACACACACACACACACACAGTCTGGCCAGTACATGCTGCAAAGTGCACAAATCCGGCTTGAGACACACCCGCATGTGTTGTACCTTACTCCAACTGTGAGTGACATGTGAAAGCAGCACCAAGCCATCTGTTGATCCAGCTCTGACAGATGAAAAATTTAAAGTGTGTGTGTGTGTGTGTGTGTGTGTGTGTGTGTGTGTGTGTGTGTGTGTGTGTGTGTGTGTGTGTGTGTGTGTGTGTTGGGGGGGAGAGGAGTGCTGGTGTGAGAGAGAAAATAGGATTAAAGCTTTATCTATATTTCTCATATCGCATTTTACAATGGCATGAGTGTGTTTTTGCACAGATGCATGCACACACAGCAAAGGATAAGAAGAGTCAGTATAGTAACACACACATGCACACAGGCATGCATGTACACTCACATATAAGTAATCACAATTCAGTTATTAACTACCGTGTATGTTCCTGATTGGATCAATCTGTTTATATTATTTTGGAGTTATCAGTCAGTGTCTGCTTTACTTTCCTTAAACTCAACACGAAAGGTACGAATGTGAAACCATCTTCATCTCATCAGCAAGAGAAGGTCCGCTTGTCTGAAGTTGTGCCACTCTACAGTAGGGCTGGGTATTGATTCAGATTTTCCAATTCGATTCTATTCAATTCGATATCGATTCAGTCAGGGATATTTCTGTTAAAATACCAATTTTACTTGGATATTAAAAAAAATTCTGAGAAATAATGTGTGGCTTCAGAATTTTAATGAGGCTTCGGAAACCATCGTTTTCAACAACATTGTATGGTCGTATGTCCTTGCATATAAAAATAGCAACAGCCTCGGTTATTTTCTGTGCACGTTGAGAGTTTGCTGGTAACTTACACGCCAATACCTGCTCCAGGTTGGTTTGTTTGAGCCGTGCCAACTGTGTTTCTGGGTGATGTCTCGTTAAATGGTTGGGGAGATTCATCGTATTTCCACAGTATTTTACCTTCCCGTTGCATATCTTGCATATCGCTTGTTTTTTGTCCAACTCATCGTTTTCCTCGTGCTTGTTGTCAAATCGAAATACATCCAAACATCAGCTTTTAAACTCGCTGGCGGTGCCTTCAGTGGTGTGCTCGCTCCAGCCATGTTGTTTGACTGCTGGCAGTAACAACATCTCACGAGATCTCATGCCATGAAATGCAGCGTTAAATGCTGATCACGCAAGACTAGCTGGGTTGACACCACAGGCTGCTTCTCTGCACCATACGTCCAAAGAAGAAAAAAACTAGTTAAATTAAAAGATCGATTTTTGGATTTTATGAATCGATATCGAACTTTAAAGGGAAATCTATTAAAACCGATTTAAATTATTATTTTTTTTTAACCCAGCCCTACTCTACAGCAGCTAAAACCTGTCTCACAACATTTTACCAAACAAATCTACAGAAATGAGGAAAGGTAATTGTCTCACAATATGCAGTAAACATCACTGATTTAAGGAGGCTTTACTCAACAGCTGGACATTCTGCAGATATTTTGATTAGGTTAGTCTGTGACTGTCTGGTAAATATTAAATGCTGGTTCTTCACTGGTTCAGAATTGTCTAGCAATACTCTGCACTGCACTGCTATCACTTTTCCACCAAGCCAGTTTGAGGGCTGGTGCAGAGCCAGTGCCTCTAATCTTGAACCAGTTCTGTGCGTTTCGACAGCCAAAGAATCTCGGCCAGGAAAACTGGTTACACAGTAGCACCATCTTTTTGCTGCTCTCCAACAAGAACCAACAAATAACCAATCTTACGTCGGTGACTGGGGGAGGGATTATCGATCAGATCAGTGTTTCTAACAGCCAAGTTGAGAGCCGCCCAATGCTGTTGAACGTCAATAAAATGCAGAGTCAGTCACATCAAAACAGTCATGAAGCATCAGGCTATTTAACTAACATGCTCGCTGCACCAGGACAGCGGCAGTGAATTTGCTGCTCTGTTGCCAGGAAAGCAGGGATGTATAAAGTGACATAACGACATGGCTCTCCGGTTAGTTCTAGATAGATAGATAGATAAACTTTATTGATCCCAACCAGGGAAATTCTGGTGTTCCAGCAGCAACAGTAGAAACATATAATAAAGTTAAATAAAATAGAATAAAAGCTAAATATATACAATAAAGACTATAAAGGCTAAAAACTAAAAATATACAATAAGGGCTAACCTAAGAAAAGAGATATGAGATGTGAAATATACAGATGGTAATGAATATCAAATATACAGATGGAATTGAAGTATATTAGCCTGTGGAAAAGCAAACCAGATCTTCAGAGTTCACAAGTTGAACCAACTTTATATTGGCACTGAAACCAGCCCTGAACAGTTTTTGGAATCTGTGAATTCATTCAAATTGTGATTTCATGATCAATATTCTTACGTGAATCAATTTTTTCCCCCCACCCTCTAGCTGTTAGCACACCTACTCTCTCTCTCTCTCTCTCTCTCTCTCTCTCTCTCTCTCTGTGTGTCTCTCTCTCTCACACACACACTCTCACACACACACACATGCAGACATTCACATACACACACCCTCTCAATTATACGCACACACCTTCAAGCTGTTGGCTTGTGGATTTATTTGTATGAGTTTCTGGTTACACCCAACATGCACACACACACACACACACACACACACGCACACGCCCTGTGGTCACTAGAGAGGGGAGTTTAGGTGAGGAATGAAGTATCTCCAGGCACTGTAGTCATTCTCCCTTCGTGAAAGAACCGAAAAGGCCTGCAGCTGAAACACACACACATACACACAGTGGAAGCAGGCTTCCAAGTTTCAGTGTTCAACATTCCTTGTTCACAGACAAAAGCAGGTCAGCCTCTTTGTGATAAATCCCTGCTCTGATATAGCGAGGCCGCATAGCGCTGATAGAGATTTATCTTCACACACAACACAGAGAAGCTCTTGGACACTGTCACTCTGAACACACAACCACCTTTACCATAATGCAGCTTCCTGTATTCACACACACATACACACATTCACACACAAACACACACACACACACACACACACACACACACAGAAAAGAAAATATCCCAATGGGAATCAATAATGCTCCACATTATCAGTTTTATTCTCAGCACAACAGAGAGGTGAGCAGAGAGCTTTAATATGGTTTTGTCCTGTTGGAAACACATTCAGACACAGTCACTGTATTTTAGAATGAGATAGTTGTTTTGTGCTGTTTCTCTCCTGACCAAGCCCAGCTGATTACACCCTTTACAGCTTTTATGAACCTAAAAACAATATTAAAGACACAATAAAATGAACAGTAAAAACTTTTTCACTTTGACACCTACTCTCCATATTATAATGTACACCTCTTTTAAAAGTAAACACCAAAAAATGTACAATATTTTCATTTTGTCATTTTTTTAATATCAAAATCATATTGCTTTAACTTCTGGAAAATTGTATTTTTAGAGGCTGTGCCAGTTGGTTTACATTAAAAAAAATCCCAACCAGTAGTATTACCACAGATTTTTAACAACCCTTCCTCTGCCTTTCCCATCATATAAAACCAACAACTTTACAACTTTCAAAGTCACAGTGGTACAACGTGGCCATGGAAACCCTGTTTCGTTTTTCCTGAGACACCATGTATGTGTCCCGGTGGACTCTGGAGAAATTGGTAAAGTTACATTTCACAGCGTATTTTTTCTCCAGCTATGCTGAATATGAAAAAACAGTCCCTTGCTGCTTTGATGTCACGTTCAGCCATCCTGTTTCAGCTAGAAATATAGTACACTGAGTTAGAGAAGCAAGGCACCAGTGAAATGTTTCTTTGTGACTTAAATGCTGAGAGAGTTTTAATTTTTCGGATCTTGGAATTAATTTGATTTTGGTGTGGAAAGTTAAGGAAAAGTGATGTAATGTTACTCCAGGACCTCGGTGGATAGCCCTGTGGGCTGCAAGGCTGGCAGGCAGACAGGCAGGCAGCAAGCAGTGCAGCATGCTTGGCCTCGGTCTGCTGTTTGTCCTTCAGTGAACAGGCCCATTCGCTCTGCAGTTTCAGATGGAAATAACATTTCACATGGTAATCAGCAGGTCAAGTGCTCTTTGCTGCGCTGGTTTCATTCAAGATGGTTCAAGGGGGAAGGCGGGGGGTCCCACACTGCTTTCACACACATGCACATTTACATTTGTTTCTGGCTCTATACATTCTGTCTTTCTTAGTTTGATTCAGAGAGATTTATTGGCATGGTAAGATTTTCCTGCTAATGCAGTACTGCTGTAGTAAATTGATACTATAGAAAGACAAGAAAAAGAACAAATCTTAATTAAATAAATTTAACTTGAACCATGTAAATGATAACGTCTGCATTTTTCAACCCAGCTTGTATTTAAAATATTCCTACCATCAAAGGGGGGGGGGGGGCTTGCAAACAGTGCTTTCTAGTAAGTTTTATGCAGCATTAACAACAATTCATTGCCATTCTGCTGCTAGTTAGCTAATGGTGCATTCAGCTAAACTTGCTAAACTCAGTTTCTTCTTATGGTGAGCCTTCTGTCATCATAAGCAGACACCAATGAGCACTATGTCACTGAAGGGTGAACACAGCAGTAGCCAACTAGCAGCAGAACACTGGATGTATTAAGGCAACGTGCTGTCCTTCATGCTAAATAAATCATGGCTGTAAACACCGATGGCAGCCATCTTTTGGACTGTCCTTTTCAAGATTTTTTTGACTCTACTGTGGTTTCCTGTCTTCAAAAGGGACATTTACAAAGGTTTTTGAGTATCCTGTTTGATTGCGTTGAAGGCTAGCAAGAAGCTGTAAATCAACATTTTTATATAGTGTGGGCTGAAAAGTGGAGATTCTGCTGTTGTAAAACAATGATATCTTGACAGATTATTCAGTTTAATACGAAGGTGAAGTAGTATTAAGTAATTGAAAAAACAAGATAAAACAGCGGTGCCAAGTTTGAACACTTAATATGCTGGACTGTTATTATTAATCTGATGTTGGATGGTTCTCTCTCTCTCTCTCTCTCTCTCTCTCTCTCTCTCTTCCTCTCTTTCTCTCTCTCTCTACAGGGGCTTCACTTCAGCCCTTGTGCATTGAAGCCCTTCCTTTTGATGTCTGTTTGCCCATGCCACTCTGCCAACACCACCTCTTTGTACTTCTCTCTCTCTCTTTCACACACACACACACACACACACACACCTTCCTTTCTCTCTGTGTCCTGGCATCGACTGAATAGTCCGTTACCCCTGGAGACAGCTGTAGTTTCTGGTTGGCTGGTTTAGGGACCCTCCTCCCGTCCCTCTGTCCCACTGGGAGACAGAGACACATTGTTATGGACTAGCTAGTTATTTGTATTATTCTGTTCAGTTGAATTAAGATACTGTAGCACTACTGTTCATTTAACATTCATGCCGACAAACAAGACTGAATTGAAAATTAACACACGTGGAGATGAGATGCGGGGAGAGAAAGTGGGACTTTATGAATGAGTAAATGTATAAAATAAGCTCTTTTTTCCCTATTGAGAAAAATGAAGGGCGACAGAGGTAGACAAGAGAGATGTAGGAGAGAGGGGCCTTGGTGTTCTTGTCAGTGCCATGCTGCAAAGCCCAGGCTCATGAGACTAACACACACACACACACACACACACACACACACACACACCCGTGCAGCTTTTTTTTGGTGTGTTTTGTCCTGAGCTGATTTAACATCCAGCTATTTTAGTGGGAGTTATAATGATCTAATTAGAAAGGCTGAAAGGGAATTGCAATTAAATGTTCTCTATAATACAAAAAGGGGCTTTATGCTCGCTTGAGGCGGACATTTGCTTCATTGATGATAAAATTATCCAAATAAATTGTGATGAAAACACATATTGAAACAATTATGACAGCACAGTATTTTGTTTGTGAATTGTCTGTCCATTACAACCTTCCAGAGATATTAGTCTTCATTCTCGTTCATTGGCCATTAGTTGATGGGCTAGTGGAGTGGTTTTTAAAGTGGGGCGCAAAGAGCCCCAGGTGTCCCTGAGGGTCTTCCAGAGGGAGTAGTTAAATTTCACTTGAATTTAATAATTTTGTTTTAACCGGAGGAGATCTCTATCGAGCATGATCTGATGTTGAAATATCTATCTATCTATCTATCTATCTATCTATCTATCTGTCTGTCTGTCTATCTATCTGTCTATCTATCTGTCTGTCTGTCTGTCTATATACACACACACACATATGTATGTATATATAAGTGTGTGTGTATATGCATATATATATGTATGTATGTATATATATATATGTATATATGTGTGTGTGTGTATATATATATATATATATATATGTATATATATGTGTGTATATATATATATGTGTGTATATATATATGTATATATATATATATATGTGTGTGTGTGTGTGTGTGTGTATA
This sequence comes from Myripristis murdjan, assembly GCF_902150065.1. Taxonomy (NCBI): domain Eukaryota; kingdom Metazoa; phylum Chordata; class Actinopteri; order Holocentriformes; family Holocentridae; genus Myripristis; species Myripristis murdjan. The sequence continues at coordinate 10,224,706 of NC_043980.1, forward strand.
TATATATATATATATATATATATGTATATATATATATATGTATATATATGTGTGTGTGTGTGTGTGTGTGTGTGTGGAAGAAATGAAGTGAATTTGCTCAGGTTTCACACAGTTCATTCACTAGACATTGCAATGACATAAAAATATGTATGAGTGGTTATTTTAACATTATTTTTTAATCTCACCACCTAGACAACTCCATAATTAACACATATAAAAATATCTTTTCATATCAGAGTCCTGAAGGCAAATTAACTTCTAGTGGGGCTTAATGAGAGTCAACTTGGGGCTTTAAAAACCCCAGCAGTAGGATAATATCTGTGGTGGATGTGTTCTCTATATATTGCCATGCTACATTCAGGATCACTGTTTCTTTGCTTCAGCCTAGCTGATGGAAGCCCACGTAATTCACATTTCATTTTTGTGACATTTCAAAGGTCCGCCTAGCATTCTCCTGACAGTTGAATGGAAACATAGCTATTGTAAGTCTGCTAGCCTTGCCAAGGTGTATTTAAAACATCACCATCAACCATAGTAACCATAGTATTTTCTAATCAAAATCCTCTTCAAGCATGCTGGAGAGCCATATGTTTTACACATGGCTGTCAGTGACCAAACCACCACATTCAGGTTTTGGTTTGTGTTCATGGCTCCCTGGGGTTTCAGTTTTTGCCAGAAGATTGGCCTGTCTGTATGAGGCTGACCACCATGCCTATAATATACCCAAATTCTCAACACTTATATGCCAAATATTTAACATTTGTTTACTCATTTCCATTGACAAGAAGACAGAGATTCTCTCGTGTCTATGCCCTGAAAAGACGCTGCATGAGATTAAAAGAGGTTTACAGTAATTTTAAACTATTCCCCATCAGGAAATTGTCCCATTGGTCCAGCAAAGGCGAGGATATAGATAACAATAAACAAGGTTCCTGCACTGTCTGGAGAAGTATGGAACATCATTTTATCATTTCCAGGTGTAGTTAAGTATGGGAAAAGAGAGTATGGAAAAGGATTTGTGTTTTCAGACTTACGTGTTTTCTAGCATGGGTCAGGCAGCCATCACTGATCATATGGAAGGTAAAAAGCACGTTGATCTTTCACTTCTGGCCACTGAGCTCTGCTTCACTTCAACACAAGAGCGGGAAGAATGTTACTCATTTACTTTCCCCAGACACAGTTTTCCTGCTGGTCTGCTGGTTTTAACAGGTGTTGTTCCTGGTCACAAGCTGGTTTCTGTCATCTAGAGGCTCTCACACAATTCTAGTGAGAAGTTTGTCCTGTAGCTTTGGCTTGTAGAGAAGAGAGCAGCCAAGTCACATTACCACAATTCTTGCATCACTTCACTGGGTTGGGTACCTGGTTGTCTCAAAACCAGTGCTAATATTTAACCACTCCCTTTTGAAACAATGTTAAGTTTGGCACCAGGTAACCCCTTATGAGACTGAACACAACTTCAGATCCCTACACAGTGGCCTTGTTAAATTAGTTTAATAGATTGAAGGCTAATGGAGAGCAGACTTTCTAGTTCTGCCTTAATCTACACTGAAAACTAAAGCAGACTTTTGTCATCAAGAAAGCTCTTCCAAAGGAGCTTATTTTTTAAATTAGCATTTTAAGTCTTTAGCTGGTACCAATTTAAACCTGGTGAACATGTCATATTGAAATGTCTCTAATAACTTACCTCACACTCAGTTCTTTAACCTAATGGCTTAGTCTTGGTTATGGTGCTCTTTGGTTGCACAACCTTCTGTGGTTTATATTTGGTTCTGTTTAAACAAAAAGTTACAATCCTGTTGACAGAATTAAATCTGACAGAAATTAAACTAAGGCATTTCCTCCTCTTCCTTCCTTCATTAGGGACCATCCGTCCGGTGCGGAGGAGTTTCTATGACCCGGCATCAGCCCCGGGTCAGGGCTGGCAGTGGGAATGGGAGAACGATGCTGGTACCTGGACGCCGTACGACATGGAGGTCGCCATCGCCATCCAGAACGGCCACACCCGCCAGCAGCCCTGCCTCGACCTGGCACCACTTGGATTCTGCTACCTCATTGATTTTCAGAACATGACACAGGTATGACTGTACTGTATATGTGTGTATGGACTGTTGTACATTTCCAGTTTGGATACCTTTTTCACTCCAGTAGGAGAGATCCAATATGTAAAAAAAAAAAAAAAAAAGCGCCACATGATCTGATGGAAAATGAGAGGTGACATGTAAGTAAACCTCTCAGTAATAATTATCATTAAATCTCGCTGCTATCATGAAGCTGGATGCACCCTGTATTACAGATGTATTGATTGGTTTGTCACAAACAACTAATTTGAAACTTTGAAAATTGGGAACTGGACAAACAGATTGTTGCATCTCATTATTGTGCTTCAGAATTTCACCAATACCGATTAACCGAGGGGTGCACAGCAATTACAGGCCATAACAAGGTGACGTTTCCTCCAGAGGGTGCTACATCATTCAGGGAGATGACCTGTTTAGCCATCTTTTGTTTTTCTTTCCTTCAGTTTTGTTTTCTAACACTGTCTTACAGACACTGTAATGAAAACTGATTGCTTAGGAGATCATTTGTAAATGTAGTTTTTAGGGTTTTTTTTAATCAGCTTGCATGGTTAAAAAGTTTGAAAATTATGTGAAGACTGCCATTCTGTTGCAGGATTTCTCTTATCTTAAAAAAAAAATCTAATTGCACAACAGACATAATTCAGTTGAGAATCTTTTTCTTTTTCTAAATGGAAAAGATTTAGCTTTCCACCCTTCAGGAGCTCAGCTGACACATTCCCTGAGCTAATGACCCCATAATGTTAAGTAGGATAAGGAGGATAATAGAAGTGTTAAAAATGTAAAAACGGAGACTCCATCCTCCCTGGCAGGCAGCAGTAAAAACAAGCTGATTCATGAGGGCTTGTCTGAAGATCAGGTATAATGAGCAGAAAAGTCATAAACTGTTTCTGTTGTTCTGCAGGTGAACAGACAGAGCCAGAGGTGTCGCAGGATCCAGAGGCGAGCCGACATGGCATACCCTCTGGTGTCCGGGCCTCTCCCCTTACCTAAAGGAGGGGGAGGAGGCTTAACGGGAGCCCTGCTTGGCGTTGGGGTGTCAGGGGCCAGTGTGAGCACCGGAAACCCAGTCTATCCCAATGGAGGATTACCAGCTACCGGACTGGGCCAGCCCTGCGCATGCCAGCAGTGCATGCTGGTCCTGAGTGTGAAGTCCACCGCAGGAACAGGAGGAGGAGGAGGAGTGGCGGTACAGACTCTAAGTAGACGCTCGCTAACCATGCAGCGGCCCAAGAACTCCATCTCCACCACCTCCAAAGCCCTTAGTCCGTCAAAGTCAGCCACTCTGGGTCGTGGCCAGCAGCAAAACTCCAACTCTAACGCCAACTACTCCCTGACTCTGCCACACGGCCTCGCCATCTCCAGAAACACCGCCTCCCCGAGGAGAAACGCCCAGCTTTTTGCCCAGTCACTGGCCGCCCTCACCGCAGGCACCGCCTCCCTCAGCCTCTCCTCTTCCTCCAACAGGCCACCTCCCCCATCCCTCCCACCCCCTCTGCCCCCATCATCCAATCCCAATCCTCCGTCCATGCCGGCGACACCTGCCCCATCATCAGCCAGCGAGTCGGTGCCCACTGCCACGCTGGTTACCCCAGCGTGCAGTGTGACCACTCCCCCTTCCCCTGTGCCATCTCCGTCGCCCGTGGTGATGAAACCGCAGCGCACGCCATCAGTAACAGCGACGGTGTGCCACGCCCCACTGCCACAGAGATCGAGTTTGGCCGGACTGAGTAGACCAGCGTTACAGAGAATCGCCATGGCCCAATCCAGAGCACTCATAGCATCAGGGTGAGTAGGAGGATGAGAATAACTCACACACACATACACACAAATGCACAGTGTGTCACCTTGTCACAGTCACTATGACAGTCTGATGTGCTGACAGCATAAGGACAAGGATGGACACACATACAGACACACGCACACGCACACAAACCTCTTCTGGACTGAGTTACAATCCCACAACCATCTGGAACTTGAGCTCCGTTAAAACGAGTTCATCAGCATTTCAGTCCCAGGTTTCGAACCCCACAACAGTCCTAGGTAATTATCAGTTCATCTGCTAATTTATGACCCACGTCAACTTGATCATAAAAGGCATGCTCTACGTTATAGATGGGCAAATCACAATCTTTTGGTTTGTATTGACAAACCACTCAGGACAAATCACTAGGATGTCAGAGAAAATGCTGTGTTTCAGTCAAGATGGAAAATTGTAACACCAATTAACTTTTAGGTGAAATATGTGCACAAGACTTTGTTGTGGGTCATCCCAGGTGGGAAAAAAAAGGTGAAACCTAATGACTTGGTGTAAAAGTAGTAATGCACTTGTGCACTGCAGAAATATCCATCTTACCAAGTTATCTGATGCAGCTTTTTTGTCTTAAATCTTGTTTTTCTTAAAAGAGGTGAAAAAAATCTGCCATTTGCTTCCAGTGCAGGTTCACCTGTTTTCAGAATAACCACAACCCCTTGAGGCAAATGACAGCATCTTGAAATGCGTGAAGTTAATGTCACTTGATTCAAGGAAAACCATGGAAATGAGTTTATTTTATATAGTAAACGAGTTAAATTTTAATTAATTAAATTTATCTATCCATCTATGTATTCAAGTCTTTATTAATTCATTTATTTACTTTAAGTATTTTAACAAACAGTTTTTAACACTTACTGTAATACTAAAATAATCTGTTAAAATGGATTGGATTGGATTGGATTGGATCTGAGTGTGTGTGTGCATGTGTGTGTGTGTGTGTGAGAGAGGAGTGTACCCAAATGGAAATGCCCTCTGTTGGCTTCAACTGTATGCCAGGGTAAAACAAAGACACCAAAAAACAAGGCTTTGTACTGTTGTACTGTTGTACTGTTAAAGCACATACACACAACACAAGGCTTTCGCAAGAAGCTTTTCATAGACACACATCATTTGCTGGAGTGTGAGTATGATAGCGTGCACACACACACACACACACACACACACACACAGACGCACGCACGCACATACAACTGTATTACTCACATCCCTAGGTGTTATGCGTGTGGACACTGTAGTGACTTGTTAGCCTGTTTGTCTCCCAGCAGCTCTGAGTGACACAATGTTTAACTTGACAGTTTCAGAGGTGTGATTTCTGTGATTTTATTTATTTATTTAGATAACACCATTCATCTCTGTTGGAAACTCTGCTTCCCTGTTTGTTTGTGTTGTTTTCTCATGGTGCCCCTGGTCTTACTTAGCTTATGTTCTGCCACCTGTTGTGGGTTTGAATGATTGTGTCATTATTTGGATGCTTACAATTAGTCTGAAATATTCGAACCGCCCACAGTTTTCCATGAAATAGACTGAATTCAGGTGAAAACAAGGCTCCCTCAGAGATTTTCTGTTGTAAATCCACTTTATTTGTGAAGATGAGATGCAGATGAAAGGCTAGAGAAAAACTGAAACAGGTTGAGATACATGAGTGTTATACTTAATGTTCAAATACACTCAGCACACTGTGTGGTTGTTGATGTACTTGTTACATGAAATAATTAGTCTCAAACTACCCTCCATTTCAAGTGTTTTAGGTGAATTTAACAGGCAGACAACAAATTTCTGATGCCTAAATAAGAGGAAGCACCTGTCCAAATACCTGTTAAAAAAACAAAACAAAATATATTTTAACATAGGGCTATAAAAGGTAATGCATCAACACATTAAATTGAGGACCTTAATACGTTATTAAAAATTATGGAAATTAATGCAGTGTTCAACTTCGAAGAACTTTTGACCCTTAACCTGCATCAGTGTTACATGATGTAGCATTCACCCCCAGAACCGAGCTGCTAAATACCGATTAACAGACAAACTGAATGACAGGACAACTTGTGGTATGCTGGATGACAGGCTTTCTTTCAAGAGGCTTGCCCAGTGGATCTCTGTATAGAAATAAAGTCATATAGACATACTGCAAAATTGAAATGTGCTGTTGCAGCACGATGAGTTTAAAATATCAGCTAAACACGTTTTTGTCAGCGCTTCCAGTAGTCAAACCACATTTGTGTGAGTGTAGAGTGCATGAGAAAAACATCAGATTACATCAGGGAACCCACCATAAAAGAGCAACAGTTACCTCCCAAATACATTGACTTTGCAGCAGTGACAGTATAAGCATGTAATTTAATGCATATTAAATATGTGATTAATCACAATTAATCCATGATTACCTTTTGATTAACGCTACAAAAAAAAATCACTGGATAGACCTAATTTGAAGTGTTTTTAGTTGAAGAATACAAGGAATCTTTGAGAAAGGGGCCACAAGGCCAGACTGACCTTGAAAATGTTGCCAAAACTAACCTTGTAAAACTGCAGCCCTGTCTCTCTTTTTGCTTGGATTCCTGTGGACTGTGTGTGTGCGCCATTGTGCTTGACGTGTGTTGACAAAAGTCAGCAGAGTTCTCTGTTTGTTGTCCATGTGTGAAGAAGCCTTTGTAGAGTAGAGGAGAAGGGAGGGATCGTGGGACTGTGGGAGCGGATGGGCAAACGAGTATGACGGCCTTGGGTCAGCGGTGCCTCCCTCTGTCTTACCGACTCCTCACATCCCACCATGTCAGCGTTGACTAGGGGAACTCCAAACTTCAGTTTAAATGAGCCCAAAAACGCATTTTGTTGTTTTTATCATAATAACAGGCAACCAGTATTAAACGCTAATAATTTATCTAGGAACCATATATAAATAAATTCACATCACAGGGTTCCCTGTGACAATTTGGTGATATGTTTTTAATAAAATAATGTTACTCATGAGTCATTGCTCCACTTCGTCCACATAAGTTTTAGTGGTGTGTGATATCAGATGCAGGGACTTTGCCATCACATTGGATTCAGTGAATTGACTCCCCTGCATAACACTCTTTCTCTTATCCTCCATTCACCACTTTCTATCACTCTCTCTTACCCATGGTACACTTAGCTAAAATCCCACTACCATCTTGGACTTCAGCTCAGTATGATCTATTGATAGGAAAATTAGCCAGTGCATGTAGCCCCAAGAATGGTGAGCAAAGTGTTGCAACTTTTTTTAATGGCAGTAGTTTAACAGTAGCTTTTCATATTGCACTATGCCTCATTGTTGTTTATCTCGATCCTCCTTTATTGTGAGCCAGGTGTTATAAAAGTGTACTGTACTGTCAACTTTAAAATGACAGAAAACATTTGTGAAACAAGGCCCGTTTGTGAAAGTTTATTTGGTTAATAAATAATCAAACTCATTGAATTGCATGGCATCATTCCTTTGCATCATTATGTCACATCGAATCGCGTTGTGTTGAATCAAATCGTGAAATTGCACTGCGTCATGATTTGGGGGGGTGAATCGTATCATTTTGCATTGGTAGTTGCTACTTACGTATCTTTAATGTATTGGATTGTTGGCACTGTATCGAGATACATAACGTATCAGCCACAGACCAGAGATGCACAACCCTAGTATGAACATGTTAACCTGGATTTCAGTCCTGTGTTGTGAATCCTGCAACAGTCCTGGGTAATTACTGGCTGCAGCTGATGATACAGGACATGCTCTACAGTTTAAGTAGGCAATTCTTATCTGTGAAGTTGATAAGTTACAACAAATCGGCATCTTTTGGACTGGATTCTGTGTTATATTCACAGTGTAATTGTAAGGATGGACCGTTGGAGCAGGACGTCGGAGGAAGTCAGCAGGGCTGGGCCATATATCGATATCTTATTGATATTGTGATATGAAACCAGATATCATCTGTTCATCATTTTTTAAAGGCTGCATTACCGTAAAGAAATGCAGTTCTCTGAACTTATTCAACTGTTCTAGCTGTTTTATTTTTTGCCTCTACCTGCTTGGTCATCATATCCACATTACTGATGATTATTTTGCTTCTTGTGTGAATGTGTTATGAAAGTATCAACAGTCATTCCTACATTATTATCACAATATTGATATTGAGGTATTTGGTCAAAGATATTGTGATATTTGATTTTGTCCATATTGCCCAGGCCTAGTTGGTAGATTGTGGCATCAGTTGTTATCCTGGAGGTGGAATGTGTTTACGGGACTTCTGCTAATGTAAATGTTTTCACCTGCTTTTTTTAGCTGTTAGTCACAGGTTTTTTTAAAAAAAAAACAGCTGTGTAAAACCTGCTTGCTTGGTGTAAACATGGTATTTCATTACGTTTCTCTCACTTTCAGCCCCCCCCCACGCTCTTTTTCACAGCCCCTCTCTCTCTCCTCCTCTCACACCTCCATCTCTTCCTCTCTCCTCCCCCACTCCTCTCCTTTTACCCTTGAACTCCTGCTCTTTTAACCCCCATCCAGCCCTTCTTGTTGTCCTCCTGTTTTCTCCCTTTAATGTCAAACTCTTTTCTCTGACTCTTCCTCTGTGCTGAAACTTTGTCTCCTGACTAAATTTCTCTGAACAACCCCCCCGACCCCCGACACACACACACACACACACACACACACACACACACACACATATTCCTGCTAGACTGTCTTCATTCTTTCTCTTTTTACTCACTCTTTTTCTTTTTTCCACTACAAAACAAGCCATTTCTTGAATTTGGCCTTTATGTGTTAGTTTCACATTTCCAGTGCACATCAGCCTGTTTCAAGAATTTAATTGAGTCACCTTGATGCTTACATAAAAAGACGAAAATAAATGTGTTTACAGTTTGAACAGGCAAAGAACAGAGCGCCACCTGTTGAAAAATAAGAAAATTATGTAGAAAATAGATATAGTTATGATATAGAAATGATACATAAGTGAAGAAACACTGCAGCGATGAATGAGCACTTAGCACCAAAAATGGAAACAAAAAATGAGATTCCTATACATAACTGCTTTGAAGCAAATGCCTGTCACTGTAGCTTTTTTTCCACGTCGCCCTCCCTCAGTCCCTCGTTCCCTGCCCCCTCCTTTCCTTCCCTAGCTCCTCTCCTCCCTTGTCCCTCCTCCCCTGTCTCCTCTCAGTGGTCTGGGCCCCTTGGAGCCTCATTGTTGGTATCCACAGTAACCTTTGTTGGATTAGCCAAGCCTGGGCTGCATTAGCAACACAATACTCAGCCTCCTCTCCTCTTTCTGTCCCTTTTCCTCTCCTCTTCTCCCTTTCTCTTGCTGCTCTTTTCCTTCCTTTCCTTTCCTTTCCTTTCCTTTCCTTTCCTTTCCTTTCCTTTCCTTTCCTTTCCTTTCCTTTTCTTTCTGTCTGGGTCTTTCTTTTCCACAGTGTTTCTTTCTGTTCTTCCCTCTTTTCTCTGCATCTTTTCACAGTCAGCAACATTTCGTCTGTTTTGTCCACTTGCAATTAATGAAGATTGCCTTCTTCCATTGCATTTAGGTGAGTGGGGGTGTCGACCATGTGGTGGATTATCCCCCCGTATAGATGGCTGTGCTGATCTGGGGGAATATTCATAATGAGGATGTATGGGAGGGGGTAGCGCATGATGGAGACAATAGTAGAGGGTCTAGTCAGCATTGTTGCTACTCTCAGACATTCAACATTTCTTGGTAGAGGAGGGTGTGTGTAGAGATGTGTGTGTGTGTGTGTGTGTGTGTGTGTGTGTGTGTGTGTGTGTGTGTGTGTGTGTGTGTGTGTGTGTGTGTGTGTGGACTGTCTCATAGACTCAGACAGCGCCAGAGACAGGGGATGATGGGGGTTGGTGTGGGTTTGGGGTGGGGGGGACATCGAGACAAAGAAACGAGTCAGCAAACTGGCAATGATTGATCACACTGTGGTGCAAGAAATCAGGCCAACACTGGAGAGAGGGGGGGAGAGAGGATGCACACACACATACACACATACTCATACACAGTGCTGGCCGGCTGTAAAGACATTTAACAAAAACACACATACTCCTTCTCTCTCACACACAGTAAAAGTAAATATTGATGATCCGGACTAGAGATGCAGTGAAGAAGGGAAGGATCTGTTCTCTCTTTCTGTAGCAGGGGATTATGGGAATGAGACAAAGAGGATGAGTGGGAAGGGGAAAAATGGTTGTGGTGAGGGGGTTGGATCGGCAGCACAGTGGGAAAAAGCAAATTAAGCATGAATGAGTGCAAGGGAGGCAAATCAATGAAAAATCAGTGTAGCCGGAGGGAGTTATAACACTGGAGAGGAGAGATGAGCAGTAAGAGCTTTAATGCACTGGCATCTGCTCAGAGCACCAACAGGTGGACTCACTACTACAGGTTTCTTCTTTTTTTTGTTTGTTTTACCATGTCTGGCCTGTAGGGGGAGCTGCATCACTGTCCTATGTTGCTGTGTTGTGTCACATAGATCGATGAGTTGTTGGATAAATCCATGTGTCCTTGTGCATTTAATAAGATTTTTGGGGGTGGTTAAAATGCGCACAGAGCAGCTGTAAGACATGGCACAACCTGGCTATTCAGATTGTAAAATTCAAATTCATTTCATACCCTCCAGGCTTCAACAAATAGTTTACAAGCAAACACATCTCCTCACTTTCTCCTCTTTGTTTTTCAAGCTTTCAAGCTGATAGAATTTGACTGATGTGTGGCTTTAGCAGTACATTTGTCATGTAATTAAATTAAGTAAAAATTGTAGCTGTCATGGTTCAGTTCATAGGTGATTGACATGATGCAGTTTGATTATGGACATATTGTGCTTTACTGATCAGTACAGCACTAGTTGTCTATGAGAAGCCTCTAATCTGATTCCACTCTCATATGCATGAAATTGTTGTATTTTCATTTTATTTTCATCATCGTCTTCCTGGGTTTCACTGAGTTTTAGTGTCTCTTGGTCTAAATGCTGTTTTCAGAGGCTTTTACACAAGGATAGATCGAGAATAATTCAAGGAGAAGCACTTTTTTGACTTGAAAGTGTTCAAATTTAAATATGTGGAATAACAGCACAAACTATCTAAGAGGCACCGGCATCAGCACTGGCCTTCAAAAGGCCATAAAGATCAAACTCTGTACTGCATGATACATTTTAATGTCAAAAACATCTAATAATCTTCCTGGAAAACATTATTCCTGGAAAAGTCCTGCATTTCACAAGATACAGCGAGGTGTGTGAAAATCAACAGATGGAGGACTCAGTTGGACAAGACAACTCTGTATATTTCTTACTGTCAGAACAGGCTTGTTGGTTAAATTGTATAGTTTTTTTTTAACATTCTTTTACTGTTTAATCCCATTTTAAATCAAACGACACAGAAGCATAATAAACATGCAAGTAAACGTGAAGGAGCAAAGACCGACAGCAGACAAACAGACAGCGGCGAGACAAAACAAACGTCTGTATTGTTTTGTCTGTGGCTCACTGCTCGTCTGCCCTGCTTTCTCCTTGTCTGTCTGTCTGTCCGTCCATCGGTGGTGTGTGTGTTGTGTCTGCTCTTAGTTGTGTCTCTTAGTTGTGAAGCGGGGATATGTGGAGGTTATCTGATAGTGAGGGCAAGTTATGCAAGGCTGGATCTCCTCTGGTGGCTTTGTCCCGCTGTGAGCAGGGAGGCAGAATTATGTGTGAGAATGTGTGCGTGCATGTGTGTGTGTGTGCGCGCGCATATATGTGTGTGTGTGTGTGTTTCTGGGGGGGTGCAACTGGTATGTAACTGTGTGCGTACAAATCCACAGTGGAGAGTGTGGTGGTCATGGTAATGGAAGTGTTGGACAGACAGACAAAGTGCTTCACATAACAAGTAAAAATGATACACACTGTCAAGATGAGAACAATGGAAATTAGAAACATAAAAAGTAGACATAATAAAATGTGGAAGATAGGACCTGATAAAATAAAGCATACAGTAAATACAGTAAAATAGATAGATAGATAGGTATACTTTATTGATCCCAAACTGGGAAATTCACAAAAAAAATTAAAACAAGTTATACAATAAATAAAAGTTGGATAAGAAACATAAGAAACAACAGATTGCTGTAAGGAAGCCTTGCAAAAGTTTTGAGGAGTGATTTAAAAGAAGATCCGATGAAATGGAAATTAAAAGTCTTCCCAGAACTGATGGATATAGGACTTGTTTAGTGTCAGCCAATGTTGGCCATAATTCACACTTTCATCTGAAGAAAAAACTAAAGAAATACACTCGATGATATTTTCAAGCCCTGAAAACAATTTCAGAACTTCCAAATGCTCTTATTGTGTTTTTTAATTCAAGAAATGCATGTCCAGCTTTGGTTATCAACACAAAAATGTTCACCTCAAGCCAGCCGAAGAACTTGCTTTTCAACATGCAGTTTCCATTAGGGCCAACTGATACAGTGATAAGTGATATTGCGGATTGTAGTTAAGGATTTGAGTTGAAATGCTAATTTTTGCATCATTGTTTTTCATTTTCATAGAAAATGCTATTAAATGATGATGATGATGATGATGATGATGATAATGATGTGATTTTTGCAGGGTGCTTGTACTAAAATCACGTGTCTTTGTTTGTGAGAGAGAGAGTGAGTGTGTGAGAGAGAGAGAAAGAGAGAGAGACGCCCACAAAAGTCCCAATACCAAAACTATCTTTCCAACTTTTCCATTGTCCAACCATCAAAAAATTTGTGTTAAACCAATAAAAAGAGCTCATCTTCTCATTTTCGTGTGTGTATGTGTGCATGTGTACATCAGAATGTGTGTGTCTATGCATGGAGCTGTGGGTGTAGCAGTGAGTGTGTGTGACAATATGTGTGTGAGAATGCGTGGGAGTGTGTGATTGTCTGGCCTCTGAATCAGTCCAGCTGATGACCATCTGGGCCCAAGGGAGCAGGAGGAGCAGGGCAGGGCCGAGTGTGTGTGTGTGTGTGTGTGTGTGTGTGTGTGTGAGAGAGAGAGAGAGAGAGAGAGAGAGGAGCCACACAAAGCAGAGGGAGTGTGTGTGATCTGGTGGGAGGGAGGCGAAGGAGGGGAGGGGAGGCGAGGGGTCGTGAGGGGTCAAGAGATTTGCGTCCCATTGAGGGCTGTCTGTCTGCACCCCCACCCACCTCAGGGACGGGATCTTTCTTGTCTGCAGGATCTCAGGCTTCTTGTTGCCTGGTTTGTTTTGAGGTCACACCGCTCTCTTCCCTTCTTTCCCCCGTCACTTCCTGCTCTTTCATGGTCGTCTTGAATGAAGGGCCAAATATGACATAAACACAAACACATTAACGTGCTGTCAAGGCAACCTTTTTATTGTCATCAGCTGTTTTATGGAATAAATGTATTCAAAGTCATGAAGGAAACTGACGGAGGTAAAAGGGTGGTACAGGAACATGGTAGAATTAAATGATCAAATTAGCATTTACGCTGTAAAGGTGTGTGGAAGGATCTTTGCATTTCGAGTATTCATTACCTCATGTAATTTTCTTCCCTTAGTCTTGTTTATAGTCTGTTTTGTGCTGTATTTAGTCGTCTTTGAAATTTTAAGCTGTAAATTCTGTTTTCGACCAACCTTGTTCCCCTTACCTCAAGGAAACACAAGGGAAATAAATGGACAAGAAATAAACTTTTTTGTGTTAGCCCTGACATGGAGCCCATATCCTGTGTTTATTTCTTATTGTCCAATACAATTAGTCAATCAATCAACATATAAATACTGAGCTAAATGTTGTGTTTTATGACTCTTTGCTGAAGTCTGCCATGCCCATATGCATTCTCCTCAGATACCCATTAATAGAAATGTAGTACATTGAAATTAAATCTTGTCAATTTAATTTATTTTATTTTATTTTATTTTTTTTAGTTTTGCCAGTTTGGATTGTTCATTGTTAGAAATCCATTTGCTTTAATGAAAAGAGTAATTGTAGAAATAAGCACAGAAATATATTTACATGATTTAAAAAAAAACAAAAAAAAACTGGGGAATAAACTGATTGTTAAATAAACTTTTCTTTAAACTTATCCAGTGTTAAATAATTCTAAGCTTGTTATGTTGATATTTTATTTCATTATCATTTTTGTAATTACTTGTTTAGAGAATGGGGCTCCCAAAGGCCAGAAATTGGAATGAGAAATGAAAGAAATGGGCAAACATTTTGAATGCAAAAATATTTAATTTGATCAAATACACAGAGAAGAGGCACATATGAAGGCCAGAGACACAAACAGGTAGCTAGTCTACACAGAAATCATTCTGAATGCAAAATGAAATATTTTACTTTTGCATTTATGTTGTCTCTCATGTCTCCTTTTTGATTTCCAGTCGATTTGATTTCCAAATAGACTTTGGTTACATTACCAGTGTTTGTTTTTTTTTTTGTTTGTTTTTTTTCTGTTGTCCTATTTTTACTTTTTCACTCCATAATGTCATTTTACATTTTGGGGTCCATATCAGCCCTGCAGAGTCCCTCAAACAAAATACAATGAGATAAAACGTCTTTCATGAGAGTAGCTGTGAGCCTGAACATCGTTACTCTAGTGTCAAGGTTAAACATACAGGCATGTTTCCACTGTATAACAACTGAAATGCTATTAGTGGGACAAAGGTGCTGAAAACCATGTGCTGTTGCCTTTGTGTGTGTGTGTGTGTGTGTGTGTGTGTGTGTGTGTGTGTGTGTGTGTGTGTGTGTGTGTGTGTGTGTGTGTGTGTGTGTGTGTGTGTGTGTGTGTGTGTGTGTGTGTGTGTATGTGTGTGTGTGATCAGCACATCAGTGGGGCAACTGGAAAGTGTGCTAATGAGCTACATGAAGCTTATCCAGGATCAAACATGACTCAAGGCTCCCCTCTCTTCTCTTCCTTACCTCATAACCCCCTCCATGCTAACACAGCAGCCTGTTAAATATTAACAGGCCCAGCAACCGGCAACAAGGGATTACTGTGTGTGTGATTATGAGAGTGTGTGTGAGACTAAGAGAGAGATCACTGTCATTATCACTCATTGACTTGATCCAATGCAGATCTGATATCGGTGTTTCCCATTCGTCAGTGGCCGACAGTCTTTTTATAACAGAGGAAATTAAATATATGCTTGTGTGTGACAAGTTAAAGAGCTTAAAGCACGATGTGTGTCACTGCATACGACAGCAGGGCGCTCATAATACATACTGTAGTAAGTCTTGGACTAATCAGATCACCCCCTGATGGAAATTTGATGTAATGAAGACGTGATAGTAGCCACACACTCGTGACTCTGACGCTGCCTCCACACTGTGAGCGACGGGGCCTGTTGTGACTGAAATGTTGTTCAGAATGTTTTGATGGGTTAACAGCGGTGTTTTCGGGGCACTGCAGCAAAATGAGAACTAGTTTAATTCACTACAAATTTTTACAGTGCAGAAAATGTATAAGTGGTTATTTTAACATTTTCTTTCTTTTTGGTTTAATCTCACCACTAAAACATCCAAGCAATTTAACAATTTCTCTTGATTTCATTCAAAAACATGGGGTGAAAATTATGTATTTAAATGATTAATGATTGTGAAAGGCATCTGCTGTGTTGAGACGCCTTTCTCAGTAATTTAATTCTTACACAAACCAAAATATCTTTCAATATAAGGGTCTCTACAGGGCAAACATGGGTCTGGCTGGTTAACAGTCAACTTGGGGTCCAGGTCAGATTGCCACTGACCGCAACAACACGTGCAGCTGACATGTTTATTCTTATTGTATTTCAGAAAAAAAATGGTAGAGATGAATGTACTATTCCTGTTGGCTGTTGGCTGCTGACAGCTGATCAGGGAACGAGTGTGGCACAGCCCCTTCGATAGCTCAGTTGGTAGAGCGGAGGACTGTAGAGGCTCAATGCAGAGATCCTTAGGTCGCTGGTTCGAATCCGGCTCGAAGGAGGTGGTCTTTTCCCTTTATGAGTGCTGTTTCTCTCTCTTTTGCTGTCACTCTGTGGTGTGATTCGTGTTGTTTCTCTGTTCAGGCTGAAAGGTGTTGTGGAGAGCGGGGTCTCCCTCCTTCATGTACACTGTTTACATGGGGTTACATTACATGAGGAAGTCCAGTGGTTTGTACAAACAGCAGATTATCAACAGTTTCTGTTAGCTTTTCTTATATTTATTCCTTTTTAGCAATTTACTCGTTCAAGCAAGTGAACAAAACTTAACACACAAATTTATGGCCTCCCTCTTTCCCTTACAAGCACCAATGCACGTACACATACAAACAACACCCCCCCGAGTCTTAGTCACTGACTCACACACAGTCATGTGTCTGTGAGTTGGGTTAGCATAAAGCAGCTTAGAGCGCTGACAGAAAGCCTGTTAATGCTAAACCAACAACAGGAAACAACAGATCAGCACCACACTCTGCCCGTCACAGGGGCTGCACCACTGAGGGTGTGTTTCTGTGTGTCTGTGTGTGTGTGCGCGGGCGTGTGTGTGTGTGCGCGCGTGCGTGCCTGTGCCTGTGCCTGCATATGTACATGTGCACCCTTTAATGTCTGGACCATGTATGTGAGATTCAGTGTGTGTTATAAAGGGGAAAGCCTTGATATTAAGCACACAGCAGACATACCTATTAGCTGCTGTCAGTGTCCCTTCGATAGCTCAGTTGGTAGAGCGGAGGACTGTAGAGGCTTGGTGCAGAGATCCTTAGGTCGCTGGTTCAAATCCGGCTCGAAGGACATTGGCTTTTCTCTCTGTGGGAACTCCTGTTATCTAAGTGAGGTTACCCTTCTACTATCGCACTGTTTCAAGCATGGGCTGCTGTCCTTGAGAGACAGTGTTAATGCCAACAACGTGCCGCCTCGGTCTAAAGGCTGTGACACACCTAGGTGTTGTGACATTGTTTGACTGCCCATGGGTGTTTTTTGTGCTGTGTCACGCACAGCTGCCGCACACCTGTCAGCAGCTTTCCCAACTATGAAGCATGTTGAATTGGCAGCAGAACCAGTAGGTGAGAGAGATCACTCTTGGCGCTTTTCCACTAGCACCTACTCGGCTCGACTCTACTCGGTTTGTAAGGTTTTCCATTAGGTGGTAGTACCTGGTACCAGTTACTATTTTAGTACCTACTCAGCCAGGGTTCCAAGTGAGCTGAGTCGAGCTGAAAATGCGACGAGAACAGAGTGCAGGCCACTGATTGGACAGGGAGCGATGACACATGAGACTCCTTCATGAAAACCAAACCCGCCATTTTTAAAAAAACAGGTCACGGCGACCGTGCGTATTGATCTTCGCTGAAGTTGGCAAAGTTGGAAAATGGCAAGCAAACCGGTACCATGGTCAAATGAAGAGGTGGAGACTTTTCTGTGCTTGGTGGCGGGGCCGCCTTGCTATGACGACTCCACCCACGATGAGGTGTAATGGGAAACTACCGAAACCGAGTGGAGCCGAGTAGGTGCTAGTGGAAAAGCGGCATCTGATTGGCTGTTCAGCTTTGCAAAACAGTGCACAAGAAGAGAAACTGAATTGTTTTTCGCCTCTGCCTCTTCCTCTCTTCTTCACTGGAGGCACCACTGGCAAGTCCACTTTGAGCATTCAAACAAGACTCATGTAGGTTTCAGGCCTCCTGTGGGAGTGGTCCTCAGATAAGAGACCTGCACAGACCTCTATGTGATCCACATGGGAGCTGAAGAACTGTCACTGTGCTTCATATTCATTCAGAACATCACATCCGTGTGATATTAGTTTTGCCCTCTGAAAGTCGAATCATTAGTCATAGACTTATACAGTCGACTTGGAAACTGGAGTCAAAAAAGTCGGAGTCGTGTTTTTCGATAGTTACTGGGCAATTCAATATGACACATAAGACAGATTCTCTTAAAAATCCCCTTTAAATGTTTTTAAAGGGGTGGAGCGGGCACAATTCTTTGCAATGTAAGGCTGATCCTGAGTTGACTCTGGAATTGTGAGTTGGGTACAGGCCGATGTTACACGAAGAGAAAAATCAGAGTGGGGACACTTCCAGCCTCAGCATGAATGGAGCCAAAGCCCTTAACTCTGTCAATATGACCTCCAGTGGTCATTTCACAACCAGCAAACAATAGACGGCCCTCAGCCTCAAAGAATAATGACACACGCACACGCACAGAGAGCTCACAGCATGTGCCACTTTACAGCCTGAGTGTCCTGCAGGTCTATAACTGTGGTCTATAACAGGCTAACCTGCCACTGACCCCGGCTCGAACAGCCGTGTTGGCACACAGACGTCAGCTGTACCACTTTATGATCACATACATACACACACACACAAATCAGAGGTAAAGAGGCAACAGGAACAGACTAACTTAACCTCTACACAGAGAGTGATGTGCTCACACCCAGACTATAGAGGTGGGGAAAAAAATCATAAAGCGAAGTATTGCGATATTTTATGCGGCAATATTGTATTGATTCATAGATGCTAAATATTGATATTGTATTGCCAAGAATCAATTGCTGCAATAAAAATGATTGAAGTGAGATGAACAAACGGAAAACTGTCTTATTAGATAAAACATGTTGACAAAGTTGCAGAGTGCAGTGCAAAGTGTAGGCTAACTGGAAAAGGGTAATCACACTATTGAAATGCATGTTATCACAATACTCAGCACATTGCAAAATATTTAAATCACAATAGTATCATATCATGACTTAAGTGTTGTGGTAATATTGCATCATAGGGCCTCTGATGATTCCCACCTCTACCAGACTGTGTGGATGTTTATTGTAATACTGAGAAACCAGAGTTTGCCATTCCCAATCAGCTTCCCTAATTCAGTTTGCTGAAATTCACTAAAATATTTAGATGGAAAGACAAATACTAATGTGGGTTTTCTCCACATTTGGAGGTGTTTGGAGTCTTGAGAGCCTGTAGTGTGGTGTGGTGTGGGTCTGTGTGTATGGTGTGTGTGTGTTTCTTGTGTTGTATGTATGTGTGTCAGTCAGTCAGAGACGATGATGAGCTTTGTGACGAGGCAGGTAATCCCAAACAAGCAGCTGTGTGACGTCCACCTCTCTGAGCTCACTGAGCAGATGGAAACTCAATGGATTAGCTGCCATAAACACACAGACAGCTGCGTGAAGCCATTCACACACACACACACACACTCTGACCGCCAAAGGACAAGTCCAGCCTGAGACAAGGAGATGCGAGTGTAGAATAGCAGAGAAAGAGAGATAACCAGACAGAGGAAGAGAGAAGAAACAGCTGAGATCTTATTCTGGGGAAAAAAACTGAGCTGCTTTTCACTATTTGACTCTTTTGTGTCTATTTTGAGACTTTACTGCTGGAAGTTACAGAAAAAATAAACAGTCAACAGGACAGTGATTCTGACATTACCGTTTGCTCGTCATCGTCTTTTTATCTGTGGTGGTCTGCGACTTCTGCCTGTAAGGATGACAGTCATCCATTTCTCTAAGTGAGTATCTCTCTAGTGGTGTCTGCTGGAAATCTCACACCCGTTACAGGGCGTATCTACAAATGAAAAACACACCTCAAGCGTCTGATCTAATTTGACATCATGTTGTCTTCTAAATAGTTTTATATTCTGCCTGATAGGAAGTGTGTTAATGTGATGAACTAAACAAGTGTGTGTGTCTTGTGTTGCAGCGTGCCCACTGTCCCTGTGAAGAACCTCAATGGATCCAGTCCTGTTCACCCTGCTCTTGCCGGTGAGAATACACACTCACACACACACACACACACACACACACAAATATCACATCAATCACACATCACGTGCATTAAAACTCAAACAGGAGACTATGAGAGGTGTGTTCCAGACAGAAGACTTTCTGATAGTTTGATAGATTCTTTGAATTTTACATCTGGGTCAACGTGCAGATAGAACGATATGGGATGATACTGATCAAGATCAACATCTTCCCTTCTATAACGACTGATACCAATATGAATTTTTATTAAAAAAAAAAAAAATGTATTACAAATGCAACAGGTTAAGCATTTCAGAAAGGCCTGTTTGATGATTTTTTTCTTCACAAAGATTTTTACTGTATTGCTGATTTTACAGTTGTATGAAGTGACAAAAAAAGCTAAAATTGACAATTTCACTGATTACAGAGATTTTTACAGCTAATAGCTTTTCATAGCCTGCCAAATGTATTTTTCAACTTTCACACAGTTTTCAGACTCTTCACCTGTTAAGAAAAAAACAACAAACTAGGAATGACATTTCAGCTCATGGAAGTTCTGCAACTTAGTTATGAAAATCATATAATTTTTACATAGCGGCCCTTGATAGAAACTGTGCTCACCGCTTTCCCATGTGCTCTCCCTCTGTATTCGTCTAACTTGGCTCCATCTGCTGTGTTTCAGGGATCACGGGGATCCTGATGAGCGCTGCAGCTCTGCCCGTGTGTCTGACCAGACCTCCTAAGCTGGTGCTCCACCCTCCTCCTGTCAGTAAGAGCGACATCAAACCTGTGCCGGGCCTGGGCCACTGCTGCAGGAAGACCACCAAGAAGCAGACTCGCAAGGGTGAGAGCCAAGCACTAATACATGGTTTAAATGAAAGGGGGGGTGAACAAACATGAAGCAGACCACCACTGATACAAAGAGAAATTTTTAAATATTTTCAGAAAAGTACTAATTTATGTGACCTTTGCACCAGCTACCTCCATCCATCATCTTCCCTACTATTCATCCCATTAGTTTTTAAGATTCACCTTCAGGTTTAGCACACAGCTTAATGGGTTTCCTTCTATTTCTTCTGATCTTCTGATCTCCTTCCTCCTCGTGTTCCTTGTCGTCCTCTCCCTCTGCAGGTAAAACTCCAGAAGAGGTGGTGAAGAAGTATTTGCAGAAAGTGAAGAGTCCACCAGAGGAGGTAGGACCAGAGTTTGTGTCTGTGGGCAAATGGTGGCAGGCAGTTTTTTCATGCTGTCGATTCATATGCCATGTAGTGTGGATTTCACACTTCAAGATTAATATAAGGCAAAGGAAAAAATGGTCAGATTTTGGTTATGTATCTTCTAGGGCTTTCATTCATAATAATGTTAAAATAATGAAAACTCATCTGCAGGACTGTACCATCTGCATGGAGCCTCTGGGGGGTCCATCTGGCTACAAAGGCCCAGGGGTGGGGCCTGTTTCCAGGGCGGAGTCAGTGGGGCGGCTGGCCCAGTGTGGACACCAGTACCACCTCCAGTGTCTGGTGGCCATGTATAATAACGGCAACAAGGACGGCAGGTACGCAGGACATAGAGAAACCATCTCACACCCGCCTTCAGAAAATATGGGATTGAAAAGTTTGACTTGATTGTTTAGTATATGCATGTGTAAGATTATGCAAGGCAAGTTCAGTATCATCCTCTAAACATGTACAAGTGTGCTAAGGTGTAAAAATCTAAATAGTAACTACACTTACCCCTTTTCTGCTAAGCTGCCATCACATTGTTTTTCATAGAAAATGTGTTGCACCACAGAACATAAATAGAAATAGATTTTATCAGAATACTAATCCCATTACAGTCTGAAAACTATAATACAGCAATGTGCAACTCTGATGGGAAAAAACAATCTTTCAAGTGATTTTTTTTTTTCCTGATTTGTAAGAAATCGACACTCATTACATGTGGCTTTAGTTTGTTTTTCTGTCAGTATAAAAGCCTTTCTAACCTGGAGTGAGCTGCTCCAGTAAAACCATGTTTACCTCTCCTCCTCTGCAGTCTTCAGTGTCCCACCTGTAAAACGATCTACGGTGTGAAGACGGGGAACCAGCCGGCGGGGAAGATGGAGTACCACATCATCCCTCACTCTCTGCCGGGACATCCTGACTGCAAAACCATTCGCATCATCTACAACATCCCACCAGGCATTCAGGTGCGTAACACACCATCAGTGTGTTTGGAGAGAGGAGAGCTGAACTACATGCTAATAAGATGTGAAACAGTCAAGCTGATATCTGCCATCCTCAAACTGGTTATGCACATCTGTTCTTTCCCCCTCTTTTTCACATGCTGACTTTTTAGCTTCCTGGATTTTATCAATTATTATTTTAAGGTCAGATGTTTGGGGCTATCTGCAGGTCCTCAAAAAGTCTTGAATTAACCATCTTAAAATATTTTCCATACACTTTTATTAGGGGTCTTGTTTTTTCACCATTTATTCATAGGTCTGTTTTTAAAATTAAGTTTCATTGTGATGTTTGAAATGAGTTAGATTAAAATTGGCTAGATTAAAGTTGTCTTAATTTCAAGTGATACTTAGTTTGAAATTAAGACAAATAGAAAAGGCAAGCAGTATAAGTTGTGCACTTTCACCCAAATATGTGAATGACACTGGCAGGGATGTTGGGTTTTGTTATGTTGTTTATATTTGATTCACACATCCATCTGAGCCAAAATGACGTCAGAACGGGGTTATTATGTGCAAAACAAATTTATTTTCATATCATCACATCTTAACATTATTAAACACTGAATTCCCCAGTGATCTTATTCTGCCTAGTTATTGTTTATTTATTAGCGGAGCTTAACCAGAAACAGACTGTATTTTGACAGTTCTTTGTTTGTTTATTTCGGTTCCACATAGAATTAGCTGGTTTTAAATTTTACCCCGACCCTCAACTGTTTGTGGTCATTTCTTTCATCAGTTTGAATTCATTATCGTTCTAGTTTCACAGTTCTGTCCTAAAAAGTGCCACGCTACGTTTGTTATTTCTGTAATTTTAATAAATGCACAAAGACCAGGTTTATCTCAGGTACATTTGTATGTTGTAGTGAGTTTGAGAGAGTGTTAATCCACTAAAATAAAACTGTCTGTCTGTCTCTCCCTCGCTCAGGGACCAGAGCACCCGAACCCAGGGAAGCCCTTCACCGCCAGAGGCTTCCCCCGACACTGCTACCTCCCAGACAGTGAGAAAGGACGCAAGGTAAACCCATCCACCTTCCTACAGACCAGACCACTGTGCCATCAGCTCTCAAAACAGATAAATAATCTCACATATTTACCGCTACTCAGTGCTCCATGCATCCTGGAGATCTTGTAAATGACCTGTTACCTCTGATTTTGTCTTTATAACAACACCAGAATCTGCTTTTCGTAGATGATTTTCAAATTAAATGTGTGCTTTCCCGTCTGCAGGTACTGAGATTGCTCCTGGTAGCATGGGACCGCAGGTTGATCTTCTCAGTCGGTACTTCCAGCACGACAGGAGAGTCTGACACGGTCATCTGGAACGAGGTACACACTCATTAACATCAGCCTGTCCCTCATACACATGTAATGTCAATTAAAACAATCCTTACATTGGCATGAACTGGCAAGAACTCTTTTTTTATATATATATAAAGGGAGAGAGCTGGAAAATTCAGTTTTTCCTGTCTCTGTGGTTCCACTGTAGTACCATTTTCCTTGACTTGTAATTTTACAATTTATAATTTTAATATTGCAAATTTCATCACAATTTTTAATGGAGGAGCTCACAAAATCAAGTATTATTGGTTAGGGTTAGAGCCTGTGGTTATTCAGTTTAATCAAACATTAGGAACATAGATTTTGTTTTGCCAAAGGTATCTAGAGACAAATGTCTACATCTTATTCTTAATTTGTAGTTTAATACATTTTGTTGTTGCAAAAATCAAGGAACTGTATGAGAGAGATAGGATGGAGAGTTTCCTCTTTTTTTTTTTAGGCTTTTTCCCTGTCAGTTCTCCTGAAGCACACTGGCTGTATTTTGGTGATGGAGGTTAATTTATTGTCAATGAAACAAACAAAAAAAATGTCAGTGATTTATTTATTATTGACTTTTTCCTCTTCAAGGTCCACCACAAGACAGAGTTCGGCTCAAACCTGACGGGCCATGGCTTCCCCGACCCCGGACACCTGGACAACGTCCTGGAGGAGCTCCGAGCTCAGGGCATCACAGAGGACGACGGACTGACGGAGAAATGAGAAGAAAACCAAGGCAGAGAGATGGAGCAGTGTGAAGCATAGAAGAGAGGAAGAGGAGTACAGGGAGAGAAACAGCCCAAATGATGAAGAGGAGCAGGAGCAGGAGGAGACTCCTGAACTGAGACAGACTCTGCCAGCACTTAAAGGGGTGCAGGGGGATGTTTTGGGGTACAGAAAACATTTATTTTTCTGCAGGGGTCACCATTTTCCAACTTGTCAATTGAGCCGACGCTGGGGTCTGCCTGCTGATGCGGGACTTTCCAAAGGTCACATTTTTTTCCCCACCAAACCGAAAAGCACATCAGCAGAGGTGGGAGGGTGTCTGAAGATGCAGCAGCACAGCAAGAGAGGCATTCAAAGGAAGAGAAATTTGAATGAGAGATTATGGCACTGATGGTTTCAGCCAATAGCTAGGTACTAAAAGAAAAGTGAGAATGAGTTGGTACTAATAATTAATACTTGAAAAGAAAAAAAAAACAGAGCAAGTTTACTTTACTGAAAGAAAGAGTAACCAGGGTAAGATGGTAAAATGTTAGAGCAGTTGATTTAAAACTGGGAAAGAAGGGACAAAGATGGAGAGGTTTGATAGGCAGAGGTAACTCAAGGGAGAAGAACAGAGTGTAGCAGAAAAGAAAGAAAGATGGTGTGCGAATGTAGTATAGGATAGGAGTAGAGTAATATTAACTTGTATAAATGGTACTTCAGCAATCACCAAACATAAGAAACCAGAAGTGATGAAAGAAAACACTAAGGAAAGGTGTCCTGTGCTTGCTTTGTTGCAAACCAAGCTGCTTTTTCAGCACTCTTGCTCCCTCTTGTGGTTGTTCTCCTCCACTACAGCTTTGAGGCCACTAGCTAATGAAACAAAACAACAATGGTTTTCCTGTGTTATCCACTTGTATTATCATTTATTATCCTTGCTATAATCCTCATTTAATGTCATTCCACGTACTTTACCTCTTACTCCTGTTTTTTTTTTTTTTTTTTTAAATAAACAATATAAGCCCTAAATGATTGTATGTGACATGACAAGAGACCAAACGAAGGCCTGAAATCCTCCAAGCCTTTTTTTTTGGAGTCTTACTATTGAGCCACTGGTACCAGTTAACTATTAGAAGCATAGGTACCATTATTTACAATATATATTTTTTAAATTTCTCCTCCCTTTTTAATGGTTTGAGATGTTTCAATGGATGTAAATGCTGGTCTGTTCTGTGTGCAGTGGGGCAGGCAGTGAGTAAAGCAGGGATGTGAATGCAAAAAAAAAAAAAAATTAAAGAGTGCTGCTTACTTTTATAAAGGTGAAGAGCACTTTGTGAGCTCCCTGGAGTGAAGCACTGAGGGTTTTGTTTTCACGCCACACTGTTTTAGCCTTTGGTTTTTGAAGGCTGTGTGTTGAACGAGCCTCACTGCCAGTGTTTACATCCGGGAGGAGTTACATCAGACAGCAGGGCTCGTTCCACATCCAGAATGCCCCTCAGATTGGGCGGGGAGCTGCAGGGCTGGACGGGACAGGAGGCAGAGGGAGACCAACAGAATCAACAAAATCATTTGAATTTAATTTAACAGTCTCTTGGCATTAGTATTTCAGATTTCATTAGAGATTTCACTAAGATGTTAAAAGTTGATTTCATTTAAGGGTTAAATCAGGTGGTTTTAGACAAACACCAGTGAACGAATCAAAACTGGAATAGGTTCCTGATTGGCTCCCCAACTAATGAATTACCGAAAACTGTCCAATCAGACAAGCTTGCAACATTTAACTGGAAAGCCTTGACTCAGCAGATCTCTTTTTTGAAACAGAGGGCCCATTATTAAGTCTTATAATTAATACCCTTACAGTCTTGCCAAACATAAAGAACATGAGCATGTAATTTACAGAAATAACAATGTGGCATTTTCCACCACAGAGCAAAAAAGTTAGGAGTGTGTCATCTGCCTTTCCCTCACATAATGCATCACTATCAACAGATCTTTACATTTGCATACATTTAAACACATTATGTTACATGTGTTTATTAGAATCAGTAACCATGTTCCACTTTGAGAAGTGTGTGAAATGACGTGAGTGCCGTCTGGTACTCTGCTCTGTTCCTCTGGCCTGCAGGCCTGCCCAGTCTCTGAGTTGGGTCTGTAAATGACCCCTTTTCACGATGTTACAACACCTGTGTGTATGTGTGTGTGTGTGTGTGAGAGAGAGAAAGAGAGAGATAGAGAAAACCTGTGTACTGTGTATACTACCGACATGTTTTAAGTTTAAGGTATGTCCTGATACTCAGCAGGACACACGTCCTTTGACTTTGATGAAGATGATGACGATGATGATGATGGTACTCATTATAGTAACTCCTTTACTTTGTTCTTTTTATAAAAATATCTAATGTAGTTACACTTTGTTTTTTTAATAACTATTTTCTTGATCCTATCATAGAATAAAGCTCTTTTTTCATTTTGTACATTTATGGTGTATTAATTATGCCCATTGTTTTTCATTTGTTATATTTTGTTTACGAAGACAGTATTGTTAAACACAATGTATGTTTTTTGGGTTTTTTTTGTCTTTTCTTCATTATGTACAGATGTTAAGCTGTATTGTATCATCTTTTCTTTGGGAAAAGGAATTTGACGGTAGACTTTTATCTGAGTGTGAAATGTATTGAGTTTTGATAGCAGGCCAAACTCTTGAACACTGCTCTTCTGTGACTGGTGGAAAGCAGGTTTTCATTTTCTGCACATGGTTCTTGTCTCCACTCTTCTTCACTGAGTCTTTATCTGCCTCCGGGTGCAAAATCTCCTCCTGTCCAGCACGGCGGTACCTGAGGTGTTTTTTTGTTTGTTTGTTTGATTTTGTTTTTGTTTTTTCTCCCCAGATCTTTTGGTGCAGATTTTGGTCTGTCCCTGTTTCAGTGCCACATTTAGTTTTAGTGTAGACAGCATTGCCAAAATGGCCGTTTACTATGATAAAAGTTATAATTTTAAACACTGATCCAATACTGACTCATGCTTCAAATGTGTCAAATTGTAACAGTCTGTTGTTATCAGTTTTCTATTGCAGTGATGACAGTTGTATTGCTGCGGCAGTCAACCTCTGCTTGATTTTTTTTTTCTTTTTCTCTTTTGTGATTAAAAGTCTGGTTTCAAATTTGAAATGAATGTTATGCCATTAGTACACAAATTTTTGTTTTGTTTTTATATGTTGAATTTGGCTTTTTTTTTTTTAATTGCAACTGCAGTGAATCTCATAGGTTCTCAACAGATTCATTTTCTAATGGTCAGTCAGGTTATCAACATGGACCTCATATCAAGTTTCTATAGACAAGAATGGTTTTATTTAAAGGCCAAATAACATGGCAGGCAAATATCTGGAGCCACATGGGCAATGTAGCCAGCACCTATGACCAGTAGCTCCTTTCAGTTTTGTACCCACTCAGCCGTGTGGATTTAGCCCCTTTTCCATTTCCCACCCCTGCTGAAGGAAAGTCTGTGCACCATGGCCTGTACTCTCCAAACTGTCTTTTTCTCAGCGGTGTGGTGGGAAGCAGAGGAGAAGGTGGCTTGGGAGAGAGAGCGTCAGAAAACCTGTGCGATATGAAAAGCTAAACGTGTAAATATAATTGCTGGAGTATGAATGATTAATACAAGGAGAAAAAAAAAATAAAGAATTGAATGAAACTTGAATCTGTTGTGTTGCTCTGTTCTAACCTATAGTGAGACAGTATTTATTGTTGTGCTGATTTTGGGGGGTATATTCATTTGAAGGGCTAAAGCAGATGGAAAGGTCATCTGACAGGTGACAGATGAAAGGAAAAACCAACATGGAGGGTCTTAGTACGGTGTCAGGCCGCCATGAGCCACCAGAGCAAGTGCTAAGGAAGGGGTGGGGGGTTTAAAAAAAAAAAAAAAAAAAAGTCAAACTTCAACCCAGTGTAACACTTACAGGAGATTTTGGACCAACGTTGTCACACAGCACTCTTCACCACCACCAACATCAAAACACAAAATAAGGGAATATCTGGAGCTTCAGACTTGAAGAATCTGGTGGCTCCTGGAGGCCCAACACCTCACTGAGGTGCTTTTTGTTGGGTTGTTTTTTAAATTACCACCCAGCTGTATCACTGTGCTGGGTATAGAGTCATTTTGGAAAGTTAAAGAGGACGGAGAGGTTGATATAAAAGATAAAAATACATACATATTGCAGCAGCTGGATGTGTTTATAACCACAAGGTGGAGCCACTGATTTCACACCCCTTCGATAGCTCAGTTGGTAGAGCGGAGGACTGTAGGCGATACGCAGTGATCCTTAGGTCGCTGGTTCGAATCCGGCTCGAAGGATGTGGTTTCTTTTCTTTCTCTAAAGGACATTAAGGAAAAACAAACTCCAACAGTCCATAGGCTGTCAAACATTTTCATGTTTTGTACCACCAGGCGGACCTCAGGTACATTCATATATTAAGTGTTTTTGCCCCCCCTCTTACTAATACAAGTGATTTGATTTAAAAAAAAAAAAAAAAAAAAAAAAAAAAAAAAAAAGCTATCACATATAAATCAATCCATTCTTTTTTGTTTGGTTGTTTTTTGTTTTTTTTTTTAAACTCAGACTGTTTTACTCACCTACCAAGTGGATATTCACTGCTCACGGAGTAGTGCACTGTCAAAGTAAAAAAAAAAAAAAAAAAAAAAAAATAGATAAAACAACAGAGATGAAGTTAAGATGAAAATGTATTAAATTTTAGGACGATTGGCATATGCAAAGATTATGGAAAAATATACAGTGTACTGTCAATGTCACAAGAAGTTCAACTGGAATTTGTACAAAGCGCTAGTGTCGGATGTGACCCATGTTTACGGTACTGTCTGCTTGGCTGAAGGGGACAGGTGCGTGGTGCAGCGCGACCATCCGGCACACTTTATTTTGATTTTACTTTGATAGCTCCTTGTTTTAGATATAAACTTAAATTTTGTGTGGCGGAATGAAAAAAGGACGCTTTATACGTGAAGAGACACTTTTGCGGAAGCGGACATGTCTGTATGGAAGTTCGCAGGGTTCAATAAAGTCAAAAGAGTCAGTTCCCTGACCGGGAATCGAACCCGGGCCGCGGCGGTGAGAGCGCCGAATCCTAACCACTAGACCACCAGGGAGCGTGCTCCCTCAGTGGTCACATGACAATATAAACAAACACACAGTCATTAAACTGTGACTATTATGAATATCGGCTTGTTTTAGTTTATCCAGTCTGTATCACGAACCGACTAGGAACTATTAATGACCGAGTATTTTTCCAGCCTGAAAGGTGTCAGCCTGTCGTACCCTCAGCCTGTCGCTGACAGGCTGAGGCTGATCCTTATCTATACAATCTATACAATCATGCATATACTTCAGCGCCATCTGTATATTGTCATACTCATTCCATATGTATATTTTCACATCTCGTATCTCCTTTCCTTAGGTTAGCCCTTATTGTATTTTTTGAGTCTTTAGTCTTTATAGTCTCTATTGTATATTTTTAGCCTTTATTCTTTTTTTAGTTAACTTTATTGTATGTTTCTACTGTTGCTGCTGGAACACCAGAATTTCCCTGGTTGGGATCAATAAAGTATATCTATCTATCTATCTATCTATCTATAGCCCAGCAGTCCATCAGTCACAAAGCCAGGGCACCTCCAACCTCTACTAAAGTACAAAGGACGAGCTTAGGCTCCGGTATGACCTTATGCATCATGTTTTGCTTTACCAGTAAACCAAAATGACCACCCAAAATGTAAAAAAAAAAAATGTCTTCGCCACCCTTGGGAAAAAAATGCTCTTCAGTATGTTGCAAGTCAGCTGCCAACCGGATACATACACACAGCTAATTGGCATAAGTGTGGAGCATCATACAGAAATAACACAAACTCTATGCGAGATAATAAGATTTCCCTTTGAATAACACACAGTTTATCATGAACTTAAACTGCGACCACGGAAACTTCACAGCAGTGGGGCAACGCGGTTCATTTGCGGCTCCATTAGCCGCAAACCAATTAGCTCGCTAATTAAACCTTGTGTCTAAAAGCGTCACAATAATCTGCTCGGTTCAAACTAAAGCCTGGAGAAAGCGACCACATCTCCACTGAGTCTGACTAACACTAATTAATGTGAACTCACAACTTTGGGGAGTAACTGGCAGTAATGTGAAAAAAAAAAAACAAACAAAAAAAACTGTTCAGTAGCCCTAGTTCATTTTCTCTTAATTTATACTTCCAAGTCATTTTATAGAGTAGGCCTACAGAATTTTTTTTAAACACAATATTATATTTTCTGGAAACTGATCCTCATATTCATAAGTTGGACATAGGTTCTATGTCCCCAGTGTTTCTTTGATGATAAATGATAATATTTTATGTACAGCATACTATCTGAAACTGATTAAGGTGATATAATAAACCTGTTTAATTTATTTTGAACTATTTTATAGAACATAATGGACAAGAAGTGTGGAGAAGAACCACCAAAGTTTCTTCACCTTAGAGAATTGCCGATGTATTGTTAAACTGTAGCCAAATTGTAGGAAAAGAGCTATAGCTATTCATATGACACACATGGCAGATAAAAGAAAAAGCGTAAAACTTTGGGTTGTTTTGAGTTGTATTGTGCTTCAAACTGTGAATCTGATCTGGCAACATGACTCTCCTGCGGTGTTTGGTGGTTAGCTACGAGCTTGTTAGCTTCAAATTTCCTCTCCAAAGTGAAAAAAGAAGTTAAGATTGTCGATATCCAAGCCAAGTATGAACTGGTAAGGTCTTTCTTAAATTATGAAAATGAAGAACCAGGTTGTCGTAATTATGATTGGCCAGGTGAACATACTGTATTTGATGGGCGTATATTACTGCCACAGGCTGGTTAGACAGGAAGTTAGGATAAAGCTCGCTAGAATGCCAATGTTACTGGACAACCCGGAGCATTTTAGCTTTAGCTTTATAAATATAAAGTTTATTAATGGTAGGTTTATTACCCCCAAATCAAAGACCTGCACTTAGAAACGTTAAAAGGAAAAAGGAAAGACACACATGGACTTTGAATCTGAAAGAAACAAATTTGAGATTAACTCAGGAAGTCAAATTAATTAAAAAAAAAAAAAAAAAAAAGATATGAACCACATTGATTAGGTCCTGTGATTTACAGTGATTATAATTTGCTCATGTTTGTGATTGCCAGAGTTTAACCAATGTTATCGTTTTACTTTAAACTGATAGGTGGAAAATACAAGACATATGATACTGAAATTCTGTTTGATATGTCTCAGGATTACCGACAAAATAAAACTAATGTTTCTGATTAAAAAAAAAAAAAAAAAAAAATGAAAAGGCCTTTGTATAATCTTTATTCCAGTGAAAAGAAATATTGCAGTTAAAAGTAAAATATCACATTCCTGTGAAAATCCTTAACATTTTCATAACTTTCAATCAGTGTCATTTTTATGTAAACAGATGTACACAGGAGATTGTGTTGGTTAGTCCATTAGGGGGGCTGCTTCAGATTTAGTGCCTCAGCTGGGGAGTTACAGTTTAATTACAGCTCAAAAGTGTCTCCTACAACAAGGCAAATGTCAGGCAGATAGTGCTGAAACAAGTCAGATTTGAATTGCTGGTGTCAAGGAGGAATTTTAGCTGCTGTCTTTTGGGGGCAATGCGCTCCAGCTGAGGCCTGACGTTTGCTATTTTTGTACCGACTGTGGCTGGCCAGCAGATGGCAGCACTTCCCATAAACCTGACCAATCACACCAAACTAATGCACCAGGCCTGTACACATGTGGATGGACTTTAACTAGCCATGCAGAAAGCCTTATTTAAATGACAGTTCAGTAAGACCATTTACAATCTTGTAATGCACAAACCTCCTTTTCTGTGAACTTCTCTACATGTCCAAGCCAAAAACAGGCCTACTGCCTCAGGGCATAGTTTGGTTTGCCACTTCACCACTGTGCCACCAACAATGCATTACTGATTTTATCATGACATATTACAATTATTACTACCGCAGTTGTTGTAAAGGTTAAATTCATGTTATTTGCAAAACTGGCATGAAGATTTTTTAACAATATTTGAAGTAAATGATTATCACTGGCTGAGTATTTTGCTGTGCGTGTAACCAGATGTGAAACTCGGCTGACTCAGCACTAGAGAGATTCCTAGCTTTTAAAAAAAAAAAATACAGGAGGAAAAATAAATAAAAGGTTTTATTTTAAGATGGGCTCAGTTTCCTATTATTTATTTATTTCAAGTAACTGGGCTCAAGTATCTTTGAGCCACTAATCACTACAAAATGCATACATTACATTATAAATATTATAGGAGCACGGTAGCACTCAACAAAAAACACCTACATGTAACTTACAGTATCATGCAGGATTTACAGCATGCACATTAAAATCATTTAAGTATTCTCTGAGAACGGTAACAACAATATGACAAAACTAACTGGAATATGCAGTGCAATATTATTCATTAATTGGTAGGGATAGGAATCACCAGGGGCCCCATGATACATCATTGTCAAGACATTTAATTCACAATATGATAGTATTGTGATTTTAAACATTTTACAATATGTTGAGTATTGTGATAACGTGTATTTCAATATATATTACGATTTATTACCTTTTCTCAGCTGCAAATTATGTCCCTGAGGGAAAATTTTGTCAACATCAGTTTTATCTAATAGAGATCAATTTTCCAGTCTGTCCATCTCACTTCAGTCATTTTTACAATGGGATTGTCAAGCAGACAGACTGACCAACTCTGTCGTAAAAACCTGCCATAAATGTTGCATGGATTCTTGGAGATACAGTATCGATACTTGCTCACTTGCTTGCTCATATTCAAAGACATATATTGTATGGCCCGCCTATTCATTTGGCGGCCAGCGGGCCACATCTGGCCCAGAAGCAACTGCCGAGTGGCCCAGTGATCTTGCATTACACTGGTTATTTTAACAACAATTTTAATATTTAAACTGTAATCTAGAATCTCTCTCTGTCTGTTGTTGTCTCTCTGTAATTTTCTCTCTGTCTCTTGTAGATAGAGAAAGAAAGAGTAAGACAGAGAGAAACAGAGAGAGAGAGAGAGCAGCAGTTTGGCTATAGCTTGTGTCCCATTCCTGTTTATACATGTTTCTGTATTTACTGCCCTGCAATAACCTGACAACTTCAAACAAGGGCTAATGCTGAAGCATGGCCCCTGGGTTCTCATCTCTTATCTCTGTCTGCCTTTTACTGTACCTCCCTTTTCTTTTTCCATCCCCCTTCCCCCCTTTTCATTCAGGTCCAAAGTGATCTCAGTCGGCTAAGAGGCTTGGAGGACAACAGACACATCCACTGGATTATAAGAAAACGACAATTAAGGAACAGAAAGCTCAAATTAACATCTGATTGTGCATTTGGTTTCAACTCGTGAAAGTATCTTTGCTCACGTCTGGACCGGGACACGGTGGTTTGTTAGAGGTCTAGTCTTTGTCAGACGAGAACAGATATGCATTCAGAGTCTAGAGTGTAAGCTCAGTTTGAGCGGTGGAGTGTAGAGTAGTGGTGTGTGTTTGGTATCTGTAATTTGGACTGCTTGTTGCATCAGTTTGGAATAAGAATTAGTGCGGATCACATTGATGGTTTGCCTCAGGATCTATCTTTTGAGATTCATCTTTACTTTGTGTGGAATATCTTTTTGGAGGTGCCTACAGCCGTCTGTATTCCTGCTTGCTGTTTTTTCTCATTCACTGTGACTACTTTCTGAACTGAAACGCACAATCGTCAGCAAAAAAAAAAAAAAAAAAATACATCTGTAGCTCCACAGTTGATTTCCGTGCCCAGTATTGATCTGAACAGTTGAAAGGTTAGTGTGTCTGTACCTACCTTCTGTTTTGCAGCCCACATGGCATAGGAAGAGCTGGTATAGTGTACCTTGACCCGTTTACTTAAAGGGGAGTTTGTGTGAAAGACAGGCCTGAGGTTTTTTCTTTGTTTTGTGTGTGTGTGTGTGTGTGTGTCTGGTGATTCTGCATTTCACACAAGTTGTCCACCTCTGCTTGGATGGAGGATCGGTTTGCTCACTAGACTAGATCACTAGACTTTCTGGTGTGTGAGCAGATGTTAACATAAGGTTCTTTGCTTGGTTTATTGGAAATAGGATTGGCTTAACACTGACTGCTGAACACACTGATCTACAAAAATAAAGGAAGTGTAAACAGGCTTGCTGTGAAAATCATAATCCGGTCACATGCACACAAGCAAGCAGCTTCAGACAAAAACTGGGAAAAAGCACATCAAGGGAGAATTTCTGAGTCACTGGGGTAGAAGGGAAAGTACTTTGAGGTATTGCTCATAGTCCAGAACAAATACCAGCGAGTCCACTGATTACTCTAACTTGTGTAACTATACAGTGAGTCAGGTGCAGTAAAAGAGCTGCCAAAGAGCTGGATGGGCAAGTGCTCAAACTCTGGCTGGTTCAGCACACACAGCCTTGTTTGTTAAGACAGACGAGTTGGGGAAAAAAAAAAAAAAAACCTCTTCAGTCTCCAGAGCCTGAGACAAAGATCTAGCAGAATGCCTTGTGACGTTTTCCCACCGCTGGTCCTCCTGCTGCTCCTGTCTGTGTTCAGGACGTCCCACGGCTGCCTGGACGATCCTGTCTTGGCCTATCGGTTCAGCGGAGCCATCTGCAGGCTCACCTACCCGGCTGCCGCTGTCTGTGAGTAGCGGGATTTTGACCCTTCCCTCATGCTTCTCTCCAAGGTTTTACTGTATTTGTTTGTTCATCAGTTCAGTTTCATTCAATGATTTTGTTCCTGGTTCAAAAATCTCATCGGTGGAAAATATGGAGCTGGGGGAGTGGGGTAATATTCAGCTGAAAACTCAAAAATTCTTTGATTATAAAGTCACAAATTTACAAGAAAAAAAACTGAGATTTTTTTTTTTTTTTTACCTTTTACCTTTTTACCTTTTGGTCAAGGAGCCACATCACCTCAAATTGCAAGGTTGGATCAGGCACACACTGCAGAAGCTGCCGCTTGTATCAGATCTGCAGCTGATGAGCTCATCCAGTTACACTTTGCAACTGGATTTAGTAACAATGACATCCTGGTGATTTTGGCCCATAATCATAATATTGTTTTCCTCTGAATAGGGCCAAGTCACGGGAACGTCTCTTCAAAGTCCAGATACTGATAATAATATTGTGATTTCCTTGTTACTTAATCAGATAGTATAATAAACACAGTTTTTTCTTTCTTTCCTATTTTCTTGTAAATTTATGACTTTGTAATTTCAAAATTTTCCATTTTTTCTCAAGTTTTTCATGTAAATTTACCCCTTTAATCTCAGAGAATATTAAAATTTTTCTTTTTCTCATTAATTTACAACTTTAATCTCAGAAATTCTGAGTTTTTGTTCTCCCTATAGTAGCCGTAATATGCCGTCATACTGCCATACCTTTGTGATAACTTTTTTATTTTAAATTTTAATGTTGATGTTTTGTTTTATCTTTTTTGTATGTGTGTGTGTTTGCCATTTTAATCTTGGCTTTTATGTATTACTCTTCTATGTATATCTCTCATGTACATTTGTAAACCTGGATAAGCCCTATTGTAAACACTTCTGCCACGCTTGTAAAGCCCTTCAGGTCAGCTCCTGTTGTTTTTATATACACTATATAAATAGAAGTGACTTGACTTGACTAATGAGAACATGACTGAGACGGTAGGGGGCCTCTATCTCATGTTACTGATTATGTTCCTCAAAACTGTATTCCCCATAAATCCCATGGCTCTCTGTATAGCTTGTTTATGGAGGCGCGTTTGTGTGATGTTGTTGCTAGTGAATGAGAAAACCACCAAAGTGATTGAGGCGGCATTCCAGCACGCCAGGTACCCCAGTGTGAAGGGAGAGAAGTCACTGCCTCTTATAGGCAAAGTGACATACGGCCTGGACAAGTAAGTGAACAAATATGGCTGACTTCTACCGGTAAATGTCCCGCAATTGGACAATATTCCTGCTCAACCTTTGTGTCTTTGCCCCACCCAGTCTGGAAATCCACAACCTGTCGATTGGTCGGAGTGAGTTTGAGTTACGTCCAGGTGAAGGTATCGCCATGGAGATAAGTAATGTGTCCGCCATCTTCAGAGGGACCATCCAGTATGGATACGGCAGCTGGATGTGAGTCCGCCCTTCACACACACACACACACACACACACACAGTAAGCTCAGTGTCACTCTGTTAAAGGACCATCCTAGAGATTTTGAATGTTTCGCCCATTTTACTACAATTTATCCATGTTTTAAACAATTTAGCAAATCATGTGGGGGTCTTAAAGATTTCAGAACATGTAACCAAAATCCCTGGATTTTCAATCATGAATTTTTGGTTGAAACACCCATCTTAAAATGTTCTGCTTCTAACAAAGTCGTAACCATTCATAAACCACAGAACTGATAATTGGTTTCATCGGGAACTACTTTTTGATTGAATTACTGTTGTGCTGCTGCTTATAGGAAAACTAATATGGACAACTTTATTATAGTGATCGAATAATGGTGTAAAGAACGTCTGAAGTCTCTGGAGGCAATTGTTCATATCGTAGTTGAATTAATGGAAACCAACAGCCGGATAAAAGGGAGGAGAAACAATAAAGGGCTTCTGAAATACGACCGATTGCTTTGGGGGAACAGCAGAAACGTCTAGTATGTGCATTTTGTAAATATTAGGCCAAGCATGCAAATTCACTGGTGTGCTCTTTTTAAAGGGATAGTTTACATTTTTACTGATATCGTTACATGAGTTAACCTCATGCAGAAACTCCTCCAGTTGGAAATCTGCCAGCTGGCTCCGACAACTGCAGCAGATAACAAGGTCAGCTGACAAAACACTTTGCAACCTGCAACAAACATGACAAAAAAGTTTTCAGCATTCACAACAGAGTACATCATATGTTTTTGTGGACCCTCTCTGTATCCTTGCTGCTTCACTGTGCTCTCAGTTCAGCTCCTGATTTTGGAACTATTTTGTTTGTTGAAGAACAGCAGTATTACTACGCACTGGAGCCTCTTCACATATCATGCCACCACAGAGCCAACCTAAAGGCTCCAGTACATAATAACAGTGGGGACTCAGGATGTAGACTGTAGGTATAAACCTATCATTGGGCATTTGATTTGATTTGACATACACATGGTACCACACTCAAAAGATCATTGCATGTACATGGTACTAGCTCAACTGTCTTAATATGTCTCAGTTGCAAAATAATGTCACTTCCTTTTTAAACATCACTATGACAGGACAGGTTTTTATTTTCAGATGGAGGCAGCTCCCCAAAATGATACCTCTGGTGCAAAATGAGCTTTTGAGCTTTCATCCAGTTTTTGCATGAAAACATCCTCTATCACTGCAATAGCCATCACATGACAAACAGGTTAAAGTGTTTGAAGTGGTACTACAGCCCCTGGATATAGGCTGAATGAGGTTATTTTTATTATTATTATGTCTGTTCATGGCAAACAGTTGCCAAACAGGTATTCATTTATTTATTTGAAAATGTTGTAGATCGTTACTTTAAATGACTAATTTCTTCCAGCTGTCTGTGTCTTCTCCTCTAGGGTCGATGTTGCAAATTCAGTTGACTTTGAGGTTGAGTCTCAGATTGATCTTGGAATCAACCCCAAACTTTGTAAGTATTTTCTTTTGTAGTGACTGCTCTCAGGGACTAAAATCAGTCATTTGGTGCCCTGTCAGGGTTCAGTAAAACCTTTAACTCAGCTCTTCACTGGTCTCATATCTTTTCTCACCTCATATCAGCCCTGTCTCTCTCTCTCTCTCTCTCTCGTCCTGTCAGATTGTGGAAAAGGGAAGGTGGCGGCGGACACCTCAGACTGTTATCTGAACTTTCACAAGCTCGAGCTCCTGCTGCAGGGAGACAGAGAGTAAGTTCCCTGAACATCCAGCAGGCAGGTGGGGAACAGAGAGAGGATGCACTGACTGTCTGACCCTCTCGCTGTGTGTTTGTGTCGTTCAGACCTAACTGGCTCAAGAGGCTCTTCACCAACTTCATCACCTTCACTGTCAAACTGGTCATCAAGGGACAGGTGAGGGCAAGAGACAGAGAGAGAGACTGTGTGTGTGTGTCTATGTGTGTGCCAGGCCTAGTCTACACTGGTGCTTTTGAAAAAAGAGCTTTTTCTATGCGTTTTGGCCTTTTACCCACATGCAAAACCATGTTTTGCAGTGAAAATGGACATTTTTGAAAACACAATCTAAACTTTTCAGACTCTCTGGGTTCAGATAGATAGATAGGTACTTTATTCATCCCGAAGGAAATTCACAGTTTTCAACAGTATCCACAGATTACAAGATTAAATAAATAAAAAATAAAGAATGAAAGATGACACCAGAGATCTAAGTACCCAATGTGCATAAATAACCGTGTGCATTCAGTGTTGACATGTAGATATTGCATGCACAAAATATGACATACAATACAATATAATATGATACAATAAAATACAGTATATTTTATTGTTCTAGTAGGGATATTTGTCATGGACTCAAATGCTTCACACATAAATGCCTCCAGAGTTGCAGTGAAACAAACTCTATATAAACACAAACCAGAACCAGATGTACCAGTCACAACAATATATAACCCATAATTACACATAAAAAAAATATTGCACATACATTTCACATGGCACATATTGCATACATCCAATGGGTGTGTTTCCATCACAGATCTAGGACTGGATTTCTCCGTCATTATTTGTGACTGTTACAAAGAAAAAATGATCCTGAATCAGCAGTCAGGAAATGAAGCTAAATTATGCATTGTTGTGGTAGATTTCGTAACTTTCTACCATTATTGATCATAGATTGTACAGAGGGAAAAATTGTCATACAAACATGATAATTATCGAACATCTGGAAACGCTGCCTGTCAGTGTAGTGTTTTTGATGTGGACAGAGTTTATTTTATTTTTTTGTTTTTTATTTTTTAAACAGCGCTTGTGTGGCCAGGATTTTTTTCAATTTATATTTTTAATTTATTTATTTTTTTCGAGTGTATATGAACATGTGGACTAGGCCTAAGTTTTGCAACAACGCCGTGGATAGTGTGTCAGCTCTGCCCCCACTTGTTGTTGTGATGTAAATGCAGGCTCAGGCTTTATTATTATTAATAACGTCCTGGCATGCACATTCAAATTTCATCAGAGTAAATGCAGACAAAATCAAGACAAAGGTGCTAATTCATCACACTAATTGGCTTAAGTGAAAGGTGTCAGTTTGTGTGTCAGTAAAGCTAACAACGATTCTGTCTCTGTTCTTCTGCAGATCTGTAATGAGATCAACAAGGTGGCAAACATATTGGCCGACTTTATCCAAGACACAGCTGGTATGTGTGTGTGTGTGTGTGTGTGTGTGTGTGTGTGTGAGATTCATATCTTCAAACTTGTGTGTGTATACGTCTACATGACCATCCCACATGTATCCATAACATAAACACACATCCATATGATGAATGTGGTGCGGTGTGGTTCATAAAGCACAGTGAACATTTCTGTGTGTGTGTGTGTGTGTGTGTGTGTGTTTCCAGAGCAGTTCCTGAGTGACGGGGACATCAGCGTGGATATCGGGATCGCAGCTCCTCCTGTCATCACTGACAACTATATAGAGTCGTACCACAAGGTACTCAACAACAGAGACCACACGTCACAGCATTACAAAGTCAAATTCAGCTTCCACAGTGGCTTTCAGCTTATTTTGTCTATGAGGCTCAACGTTTATGTCATGCTGTTTAAGCTGTATGAGTTTTTCCAGGGAAATCAGTTAAGACTGCAGCTCTTCGTGTTTTCCTCTTGCAGCGCACCTTTAGGTTTCAGTCCAACTTTATGAAAAAGATTTAGGCTATTTTATGATCATGTAGCTATTTTATGTAGCGATGGCTACAATTACAGCCACCTGTGTGTGTGTGTGTGTGTGTGTGTGTGTGTGTGTGTGTTTTTAAGTTGACAAGTTGTACAAATAGGAAGAGCTCTGCCTCAAACGTCCATGCACACATAAATAGTCACAGTGTACAAACTTTTACTTACAGTTTCCTTGTATGTTTTTTGCATTTTTTGATGATTGAGTCGAGTGTGCTAATTGCATCGCTTTGATTCCATAAATTGTCCAGGGCCTGACCAACTACAACAACTTTTCTTCAGTCATCAATGCGTCTGTTTTCCACCCGAGTCACCTGACTGAACACAAGATGCTCTACTTCTGGGTTTCAGGTCAGCAGCTTTTACTGTTTGTGTTTGCTTTCTTTCTGTTGCAGATTTGGAAATGCAACATTTAAAGGCTGATAAAAACAAATAATCACACATACTCACTGGATATGAGATGAGTCAGCTGATATTAATTTATTGATTTAATTCATTAATTTACTTGCTCAAATTGTGGTTAAATTTTAGTTTTATTCATTAATTTGCAATATTGCCTTTCAGAATTTCTTTAATGGCAATCCATTACTGAAAAACGCCTATTTTTAAGTTTGGAGAACTAGGATAATTATAGACATGAGGCCAGGGCAGTCATAACTTTTGTTTAAATAAAAAGAGGAAGTTCTGTTTACGAGAATGTTGGCCAGAGCGGTAACTTCTCTGAAATTGCTCTTAAGTGACATTCAGGATCAAATTTGTTTGCACAAGTGGCTCTCAGATGAGGCCCAACTACAGAACCTGAACTTCAGTAGAACCAACTTTCTTATTCAAATCAACATGGGCCAACTCCTCCGTCCCCTTCGGTAGAAACAATGAACACTTATTTATTGCTTTCAGGAAGCAGCCACAGCACAAAATATCCTTGTCCTAAAGAGAGTGACACACTTTTCACTGTAGCAACTAACCACAAACACCATTTTACTCTGATAGTTCATACATTCATTCAGTTCAGTGTCCGTTCTACTCCTTTCAAGTTCTGTGGGCCCAGTGTTTTGTATTTTTCTGTAAGTTTCAGCACAACACTTCCTTTGCGAGTCCATTCTCAACTCCAGAATTTCATCTGAACAAACAATTTTAAAAAATGAAGAGTATAAAAAACAATAGAAGACAATAAAAGACAGTTCAAAGAAAATTAAAACACAAGTAAAATCAGGAAAGGCTATCTGACAAAAGCATATTTTGTAGCTTTAAAGAAATCACAGACTCAGCCGATCTGATTTCCTCAGATCGATCCAGAGCCTCGGGGCCCGAACTGCAAACTCGTAGTGCCCTTTAGTTTTCAGCCGGGCCGCTGGAGCCAACAACAGACCTCTGCCCGAGAATCTAAAAATACGTACCGGTGTGTTGGACAGTACGAGGTCAAAGATATAGCAGGCAGAGAAGCCATGTAAAGCCTTAAAAATAATCAGTAAAATCTTAAAATCTACTCTGAAACATAATGGGTGCCAGTACAAATAGGCTTAAATAGGAGTGATGTGATCACGCCTCGTGGCTCTGGTTAAAAGCCTGTCAGTGTGGCTGAAAGTACGCTTTCTGTCTGTTTGTCTTTGGTTGATTTTTGCACAAAACTCATGTCCAATAGGATCTTAAACCAGTGTTTTGACTTCAGACCAGGTCTTTAACCCGATGATTACCGCTGCCCACCAGGACGGCCGCTTTCACCTCAACATCTCTGGAGCAGAAGTCAGTGTAAGTGTGCCATCTCCACGCAGCTTCTGTAACTGCTTATGAAGTCACGTGGCTTTGACATTTATCGAGTCGATGCCTTGCTTCATGTGAGTCGAGTCTGTTCATTTGTAGTTTAGCCGAACATTGGAGAAGAAAAGTCTTTGTACACTCCATTCACGTTCTGCGGCCAGTTATTTGTTCCAACTTGTCAGAATAAACATGTAGTTGTGTTTGTTGCATCGCATCTTGTGCTCAGCTTTTTGGTGTAAATACAGGATGTGTTAGAGATTGCTAGTGCAGACATATGTCCTTTTTTATGCAGAAATAAACTGTAAAAATGTAACAAATGTAATTGAATGTAACACATGTAACGTTTACAGTCATAAAGTGCTTCATGTGCTTTGTGTATCTGTCTTGTGTTGATGAATGTGACTTCAGGAAATTCTCAAGACGGATCTCTCCAGTGCCACGCCTGACTTCATAAGCCAGGTAAGCTGAGGCATTCATTCACCTGCTGAGTTATTAATTAAAGGCAAATATTTCCATGTACAGACACTAACTTGAGTAATAGAGCTTGACAGTTTATCTCCTAATTAAGTGTGAGAATATAGTACATACTGTATATTTATACCCATCCTACACTGTACCTATTGACTGTTTACCTGTTTAACTATCTTACTGTGCAATAATTTATACCTGTGCGACTTTACAGTAATTCAACAGTGCAAAACTTTGGTGTATATATGGTGTGTATAGGTGTACTTTTTACATAGCCTCATTTTTTATGTTTTTATGTTTTATCTTATTGTTGTAATATTTTTATAGGATTAATACACATATTTTTACATAATGCAATACAACTACTATTAATACTACCACTGCAACTGACCCAATTTCTCCTCAGGGATCAATAATATATTTCTGATTCTGATGCTGATATTTGCATCTCTCTTTGTGTGTATATGTGTGTGTGTGTGTGTGTGTGTGTGTGTGTGTGTGTGTGTGTGAACCAGTGCCTGTTGGAGTCAGGTTCTCCAGAG
The DNA here is from genome assembly GCF_902150065.1 of Myripristis murdjan. Taxonomy (NCBI): domain Eukaryota; kingdom Metazoa; phylum Chordata; class Actinopteri; order Holocentriformes; family Holocentridae; genus Myripristis; species Myripristis murdjan. The sequence goes on from NC_043980.1 coordinate 10,267,230, forward strand.
CTCAGGGTGTGGAGCTCATCCGCTCCCCGGCTGCAGACCTCTGTGCTGGGAGGCAGTGTGAGGGCGCAGGCCTCTGGGGAGCTGCACTGTGGAAGTCCACACACACTCCGACTCCTCTTCCAAACGGTCAGACGCTGCGGGATCTGAAGGGAGTGAGGGGAGAGGGTCACTAACACTACAGAATAAAATGACTTAGACTTAGTCTTAGGCTTTCTTTATTGTCATTGCACAAAAAACACAGCAGTGAGATTTTGGCAACGAAATGTCGGTGCTTGGCTTCCAGATTACAACAGAGATGGAATTATGGGGCAGTTTAAATAATTAAAATATAGTCTATATAACTAGTGCAATATAATCTATATAACTAGTGCTAAAAAAACAAGAGCTAAATAATAATGAGTGCAATAGAGAATAAATAGATAAAACAGAATATATAGTGTAAACAACAGAATAAACAGCGTAAACAGCAGAATAAACAGTGTAAACAGCCACTGTGGTTAGCTGCTACTGTGACCACGTGTGTCGCACTAGAGCTGAGCAGATATGATGTGCTGTCGCTGCTCTCTGAAAGAAATAATCAACGTTGATAATTATCACCAACAATCCTCACTTCCCCTCCCGCAGCACAAGACGCCTCTCCATGCTGCAGGCTCCACCGCTCGTTTGGTCGTTGCTGCAGACACTTTCACCTCAGTGGATCAGCAACTTGCCATGAATCGATTTATACAACAGTCATTCCGGTGCAACGGCCACAGCTTTTTGCAGTGGTAGCGATGCACATAAACATGGCCACCGCCCCCAACCATCCTGCTATGTTGATTTGAATGGGAGAGTCTGCCCTGCTCTGTTCAAGTGTTTTGCATATTGAAGTACTCAGTCTCAGATGTATACAGCGGTGTAATGCTTCCCCTGGCCGGCGTATTGCAGATTCATTCACTTCTAATAGTTCTGCAAAACAGCTCCCAAAAAAAAACTTTTAGCATACAAAGCCACACAAACAAAGCAGAGTAAGCAAATATAAAAAAACAATTAAGGTACAATTATTTGTGAAAGTACTCTCAGGTCATTTCTTCCTGACACAAGTGTTTTATGCAGAAGTTTCTTGATAATGCTAACCGCAAGATCTACTTCCCAATTCAAATAGTAAAAAAAAAAAAGGAAAGAGCTGTTTAATTACCCCAAAGAGTGGGTGCTGGGACTTGTTTAGTTGTTGTTGTTGTTTGTTTGTTTTGATTTATTATTAGCATAATCCATTTTATTTGTGTTTGTTTATGTTCTTAAAGTGTTACTCAAAGAATTTCCAATTACATTAGAAACTAGCATAAGTAGTGGCTGGTAGCTATTTGTCCAAGTAAAGATCCAACCTCCCAACAACCAAAATGCACTTTATATTTCTTTATATCTTCTTATATTACCCAGTTTCAATACTGACAGTACTGTGGTGAAAGTTTATGTGTCTGGGACTGATGTGTTTTTCTCTGCTGTGTAGGAGGTAGAGGTGGTGGTCACAGCTTCCTACGCTGACAAGAAACTCTTCCTCCAGGGCAACACCTCAGAGTAAGACCACTCTCCTGAACACTGAGAGAATACATGCTGCACTATGTCTGTGAGAGCAGCTCAGCACCCTGGGGCATAAATTCAAATTTAGCTTTCTTTACAGCCTCACATCACTGTTTACAGTGTCCGAGCCCTTTAAAGGCCCACAGTTTACAACAAACAAAACAGGATGGCACCCCCAACTTCAAAAGAAAAGAGAAAACTCCCCCAAACCCAGAGATCATCAGGAAAAAGGGAAGAAAGTCCCATCTACACCGAGGCAGCCTAAAGCATCTGGGAGAGCGTTTCAAAGAAAGAGAACAAAAAAGAGAATTCACGTTAGTCCGCATAAATAATGGTGTATATTTTTATTCCAACTTAAACACCACAGAGATAATCCAAACAATTCCTTTAATTAAAAACTGAAACAGGATATGTCTCCATATTTTCCCCTCTCCAGTCTAAGCACTGGAGTCGGAGGTCCTTTTGGGGGTGAGGCTCATGACACTTACTATATTTGGACCCACAGTGCCTTTAAAAAGTTATCAATTTGCTTTTGTCTTCTTTTTTGTGTTTTTTTTTTTTTGTGTTTTTTTTTTTATGTATTTGATATAGTTTGGGTATAACTGACTTTGGACAAATGCTGTGGGCAGGGCTTGTCTTGAACGCATTTTAGTATTATAACCAAATTTGGTGGACATGTGCAGGTATCACTTTTGAGTCAAAGCCAGTAGGTGGCGCTGCAGCAACATCAAAACTTCCTCATTGGCTTTGAGTTTGATTCTCTTGAAATTTTGCACATATTTTCTTTGCATAAAAGCTGAATAAAAACTTACAGGACGACATCAAACTCCAACAAATATTGCCACCACCAGCCAATCAGCTTTCAGTATCAATTAGACAAGGTGAGGAACGGCCCTGCAGCCCAAAATGTAACGGGTACCCATGGACCTGTGTGAAGTCCTGTGTGAAGTAAAGTCATTAGAGAGGAATTAACTGTTTGGGGCATTAAAATTTCAATAAAATTGCAATTTTATTGACAATTGCACATGGTAGAATGAAATTTGCAGTTTTGTGTATCCAGTCTCATCAAGTCAAACTTTTTCCAGCTCCTCCAGTTGGTCCATGTCTTGTGTTTAGTTGTGAACATGACGCTCATAGTTTATTCTCTCTGCAGGATCTCTGTGCTACAGGCAGAGCTGCCATCATCCAACCAGCAGGTAAACTCTTCTTTCCCATTGATTTTTTTGTTTTTGTTTTGTCTTGATCTCACTAACAGATTTTTCTTCTGTATTGGGAAAGACTGCACTGCACCCACTCACAACAGACCTGAGGCAATACTAGTTTAATGCTGGAAAATTTGTGCTTTAGTGGCCCCAAGTGGCAGCGAGGGGTAACTGTTTGAAAAATGGTTTGAGTCACTTCCTGCAGACAGAAAAGCGACCATGTCCAACTTCAGATTTTCATTTGGGCAAACAAACAGGGTCTCCGTGAGCGAGGATGGGACAGTGCTGTCTGTTGAAGCCCCACTTTGTAATTTTAGCCAAAAAGACGATTCAATTTTCACATACAAATCCTGGCTTGTGCAGCTTTATTGTCCATGCAGTCACCTTGCATCTCCAGGTATTCAACTTTTCACAAACTGAGAAGAAAATTGATTTTTAGCTGTGGTTTGACTGCGTCCTTCATCTTGGCTCAGTAATTTAACATGTTCACTCTCCTGTTGCCAGCAGCTGGATGAGGCACAGCTGGAGTACATAAGAGAGGCTGTGGAGAAGATAGGCATCCCTAAAGTCTTGTCTGGTAAGGCTGACAGAGAGATGGCACACATACATTCATGAGATGCAGCTGGCCTGATGTCTAGCAACAGGGTTTACTGGAAATTTTGGCAATTTTATACCAAGATAACACAACTATGTCTGAAAAGGGGAGACCTGTGGGTGTCTGTGAACCCATTTTCATTCAGATATCTGGAGGTCAGAGGTCAAGAGGCCATGATAGTTTTTCCATCGTCAAAATTTAGCATAACTTGGTTGTCAGCCCCATGACAGAGTCCTTAGGTTGTCTAGTTTCATATGATACCAGTATCTTTACTGTAAACCAATTCAATATTTCAAAAAATTAATTACTAAATAGTGAAAAAAGAAAAAAAATGTGATACCTAAGTGAATTGACTTCTTTCCTGTCCCTGACAAATCATGTTAAAATGCTACACAAAGCTTCTTTAAAAAAAAAAAAAAAAATCAAATTTAATTATTGTTCTCTTGTCATGCACATCTGATCCCTCCTGGTATGCAATAGATTTGTGGTGTGTGTGTTTTGTTTTTGTTTTTTTTTTTCCAGTTCTGGAGCCAGAACTCACCAGGCTCCTGGACAAACAGGGAGTCAACTTGTTTGACATCATCAACCCAGAAGTCCTTCCTCGGGATGTGAGTGGGCTGCTTCTCTTTTTCACTCTTTTGTTGTTCTCTCGGCTGTGATTGTCTCTCATTCTGTCCGTGTCTTTGTGCCACTTTTGTCATAATTTTCACATAATTACATTGCTTTCCTCTCTCAGGCGCTCTCATGTCACTGTGTCTGTTTCAGGGTTTTGTGGTAATCCAGATGGACTTTGGTTTCCCTCATCATCTCCTGGTGGAGTTCCTCAGGAAGACACTGGAGTGACCGTGCACCCGTCCTGCGCCTCGGGCCGGATTGTTGCTGATATCACGATTATGCCCTTCAGTTACATTCAGGAGACACAGTGATGTAGCTCGTTCAGGACATACAAAGCAGGCCTCTGGTTTCATATTATGAGCAAAAAGTTTGAACATGTTTTGGTTAATAATATTGTTTGGCTGTAGCTACCTCTTACATTCTTTTTCAGTATCAAAATAACACGGATGTGGGCCAGCTTGCCACTGACATGCTTTCATTTCCAATGAATGCATTTAGGATAATTCTTTGGGAGGTTTTGTTTTAAATGTGAAATGCCCACCCACTCTTCTTTTGCTTTGTAACAAAAAGTTAAGCTAGGCAGTTGCGCTTATAGACAGGCCTCATGAAAAACCCGATTTCTAACTGTGACTGTAAAAAGGCGTTGGTTTACTTCCTCAAACCTCTTAAAGATGACTGAATGAATAAACCCTTGGGTGCTGATTCTATGATTGTCTCTACACTCTCCACAGGTTGTCTGGTAAGAACAGGAATGATGTTGATGATGATGTTAAAGGCTTAATAAATCCAGTTCACACACACTCTCGTTGAGATGCCACTCATTTATTGTTGGGAGTTGAAGTATTCTGGTGTGTGTGTGTGTGTATGTATGTGTGTGTGTGTGTGCGTGTGTGTGGTTTCTACAATAAAGAAATAAACATAATGTACCAATGTAATAAGAATGCTATGTAATCATAAAAAACACAAAATTAATGAATAAGGAGATGACAATCCTCCTAACTGTAAGGGACTATCAACAAAATAACCTCTCAGCTCAGAAAGGTGCATATATATATACTACACTGGTACATTGCACACAAAGGTTGAATCAAGAAGTGCACGACAGTCCCTTAATGGACGTAACGACGCTGTGCGCTGGCTTTCTCTCCTCTCACACACTGTCTGTCAAGAAAAAAAAAAAAAAAGACAAGATATGTCCCTTTTCCACCAAAAAACACCTGGTGCTAGTTCGGAGCTGGTGCTAGAGCCAGTGCTTAACTGCAGCGTCATCGGTTCTTTCTCTGGCTCCTGTTTAGCTCCTACTCGCCGTTGGTGCTTGCTTGGAACCGATTTGGAACCAGTTTGGCCGGTGCTTGGGCGGTGGAAAACCAAAAAACTGGTGCTAAGTCAGGCATGGGCTCAGAACCAGCCCTGGAACCGTTTTGGTGGAAAAGGGGTAGAGAACCGCTGGTCTAGGCCATAAGGCTGGTGGTGCCAGGGAGGCCACACTGTGTAGACCTCATGTTTCCTCCTGTCTTTCTTTCATCTGCCATAGGCTCATTTTTTTGTAAAGGCCTTGGAAAAAAATCCTTTGTGATGAAGGGCTATACAAAAAAAATGAACCTGAACATTTGTCTGGAGATGACTACAGAGCAGAAAGTCAAATCCTGCCATCAAACTACACCACTGTTGCGTGGGTCTGTGTGTCCTCTGGCACAATCCCGACAACCTCCTGTGCAAAGAAAGAAAACATGGAGAGCAAGTTACTGTCAGCACTGGATCCTGCAGTTTAAAAGCTTCTTCTGAAGACTGAGGTCACCTTTTTGGACTGGGGCTGCGAGCATGATTGGGTGATTAAATTGGAAATTTCAAAAAATGGATTAAAGCTATCACTGTTGTACTTTTGAAGGAGGATGAAAAAAATATAACAAAAAGTTACAATCGGAATAACTGGAGTGGTTTAGCACACCTTGCACCACAACACTGAAAAATATCTTTTATGTGCACCTAAGAATGCATTAATGCCACTGACTGAAATGTTGCATCAAAGTCAAAATTTGAAGTCAAAATAAAGCTGCATTGCTTGAGGAAAAATAAGACTGCCAGTAGCTTCTTTCAAGACATTTAACTGCCTAAAATGAATCTAATTTAATACTTTTCAGCTTTTTAAAGGACAAGATACCCTTATTATCCAGTAGGATTTGGTGCACATGTGTTGCAAATTAAAATCATAAAAACTTTCTTCTTGTTGTGAGAAAAGGGTCAGTTAATATCAAGGTTAATACTTACGTCCAATTCCCCCGCATTTTCCTGCACAGTAGAGGCCCACTATGACAGCAGCAACAAGTAGAGCAACAGGAATGCCAACTGCTAAGCCGACCGTCAGACCAGTGTTGTGGGGAGGTGTGGTGCTCTTGAGGGGAGGTGTTGTGACCTTGAGGGGAGGTGTGGTGCTGGATGGGGCTGGATCAACTTCTGTGAAACAGTAAATAACAGACTTTTGTTCTGCAGCGCTTCAGTCAGGAGGGAAAACCAGCTTGAGACATGCAGCACAAGGTGGGCTTGTGATATATGGTTGAAATAAATATGTGTTCCTTTGTCAGTATTAATGTATATCACAATATGACCTCTATGCAAAAATCTCAAATTAAATAAACAAATTAACATTCATCCCATTCACTTCATGAAACAAGACTCATGAAACTAATAATAAACAAATAAGTATAGATGTATTCATGGCTCAGTCTACATAAATGTACACCTTCAAAAACAATGGTTAAGGGGGAAAATGGTGAGGTAATCACAAGGTTTTCCATTCTTTTATTTTTACTTTTGTCAAATTTACAAACTTTCAAAGCCTTTGAAATTCCTTTATTTCTCTGCCCTTGGTTATGACACCTTTTTCAAATTGAAAGTTTTCAATCTATTTTTTTTTTTTTTATTCACCCTGTTAGTTATCACTGGATTTGCATTTTTAAAGTCATACTGCTCTTTGGGTTAGCCTTTAAACATTCAGGAGCTACAACTCACCAACAGTTATATTGAACGTGTGTGTTGATGAATTCCCGTTGATGATCTGTATTTGGTAAACTGCGGTGTCGTTCATGTTGAGGTTCATGATGGTGAGAGACCCGCTGTCTTGGTGCAGACGGAGTCTTCCCTTGAATTTGTCGATGTAGTCGAGTTTCAGCTTCCCGTTGAAATATGTGCCCAGGGTGTCTGGCTTATCACTGTCATCTGAGAGAATTGAGCAGGTGATGTCGTCGTCAGCCTGCAGTCCAGTGACTCCGGTCTGCAGCGTGACGCTCTGCCCGACCCTCCGCCGTATAACCTCGGCCTCTCCATGTGCCAGCACAGCCGTCACTGCAAAAACACAAAACAATGTCTGAGTCAAATGCATCAAATATAACACACACATGATGAAATATCCGAAGGGCCATTTTACCTGCCGACACCGAGAGGGGGTTCAGCTGTAGTGACCCCCCCCCCCACCCCCCACCCCCCACCCCCTTTGTTTCATATCAAACCAGTTGCCCTGTTTATTAACACACAAGTCAACCCCTTGCGCGCCGTCATGCAGCCCAGTAAAGGTTGTAACAGATATTCAAGAGACAATGCTTTATCAGGTGTCTTTTTTTCCCTGCTATACGCTTTGAGAACGTGTTGGATTGCATATTTGGGACATAAAATCTGGATAAGGTTCTGAGCAGGACCACAATAACTAATACTTTGTTGGATATAATCTAATCTACATATTGTAAGGCAGGTGCGGGAAGTATCTCTGTCTCTCAGGTAGGCGAGAACACAGCTGTCCGTAATGTGTCTTTCAAGTAACGACACGCAGCGTCCAAATCCGCATGAACGCATTAATCAGACACTTTTGCATCTCTGTGCTTCATGCGTAAACACGCACAGCCTTCGTCTTAATGATGAGAGTTACAACCCACTCGCAATTAATTACAACATAGTTTTTTAGTGCCCGAACAGTCCGATCCGCGCATCACTGCTTTCAACCCATATCAACACAGAGAGAAATAGTAGGTGTACTGGTCTTTCTGGCGCAATGATAATAATAATAATAATAATAATAATAATAATAATAATAATAATCCCTCGTGTGTCATGCGCCATTATTTTTAAACCCTGTAGTATGAGCATGATCGAGATCAGAGAAGTGAACCTCTATAAAAATTCTCGACTGCATGATGCAACCCGATTTAAAAATTCCCGCAATGTTTTAAAATGAATGTTTTAAAGTAGTTTACAACATGGTAGGCTACCCATTAATCTCACGTAAATGATAATACATGGCAAATTAAGTTATATTTCAGTCAGTTCAGAGCCTATCTAAGTTTGAATGAAGGCGCGGTGAAGGCTTGTGCTGACAATATTATCTGCCATTTAAGGTGTAAATTCACGTTTTCATGTTTCATGATGATCCCGGATTCCCGGAATAATAACATCATGAAAAGTATCAAATTAAGGTGAAAGCACTTTGGAAGTAACAAGTCCAGATTTTAGTAGATACACATGAACAGCACGTTTTGTTTGCATTTGTACGCATTGTATGTATTCTTGTATCAGTACAAAGAATCAATAAGTGGGTTAAATACTCACTAAGTGCAGCTGTGATAAGCGACGAAAGACCAGTGGAAAACATCGCGGAGGGAAACTGGACCAGACCAAGACCAGAAAGAAGTGAGGCAAGTGCAGGAAGGGAGCCGGCAGGCGCTTTTAAAATGAACTTCATGACACTCCGCCTCTCCGCGGCAGCGACTTGATTTTCTCTTCAATTGTCACCCCGGGAAATTTAAATGTCCCGGAGAAACAAATGGTTTTGGGTCGAAGATGACTAATTTCATCACAATACAAAGAATCAATAGGCTAAGTGGTTAAATACTCACTAAGCGCAGCTGTCATAAGCGGCATAAGTGTGAAAACGTCGTGGAGGGAAATTGAACCGCAAAAGTAGAGCAGCAGCAGCGGCGGCGGAAGGACATGTACACAGAGCAGCAGTGGTGTAGTCTAGTTTGGATCAGCTTCTGTGAAACAGGAGCGTGCACGCGCGCACGTGCACAGAGGCTCCTTTTCTGAAACGTTAACGTTAGCTCCAGCTGTAGTGTCCCCCGAAACGTCACGCCTGACGGAAGACCCTATATGGTCAAAAAGAGCCCTCTTCGTAACACTGAGAAGGCGACTTTATGAACGGGAAAGTGAACGTTATGTCAAAAAAACATACTGATACGTAGGCCTATCTTTGCGCATTTTTAAGTGGTTATACGGAAATTCGGGACCTTTTCTAGTGGGTATACAGCATATACCTGGGTATCACGTAGACTACACCATAGACATCATATACGTATATGATGTCTATGGACTACACTGCAGAGCAGTGACGTAGCGGACACCCCCCCCTCTCCTCTCCCACGTGTTTTTTTCTCTTCAATTGTCAAGCCGCGGGAAATGTAAATGACCCGTGGAAATTTAAAGTGACTCGCTCATAACATAGCCTGATATAATAATGGTTGTGGTTTGTGGTTTGCGTTTCAAAAGTTTGATGTCTCTTAAATATGAATATGTGACATGAACACCCATGTTTACATACACACACACACACACACACACACACACACACACACACGCACGCACACACACACACACACACACAGAGACACCCACACACACACAGACACCCATACATAGTGTGTAGATTTCAGCTCAGCTCAGTGTTTTGATGATATATTGCCATTGTTAAAATGTACTGTATGAATGAGTTTGCAGCATAACGTTATTGATTACCTGCCTTGCACCCAAATTACTATGAAGCCTGATCATTTACCCAAACCAGGATCCACTCAGCATGTTTCATTCTTTTCTAAATGAAATATAATGATATATAGGCTACTGCACATCCATGAATGAATAGTGCCAACATATAGCCTCAGTATTGTCTGTGTAATGCTGACATGCCACAAAAAGAAAAACTGCTCAGTATCACGTTATAGTGTGACAAGATTATTGCTATAGCAAGATTATTTCGATGTTATAACAAGATATTTTCCACATTATAACAAGATATTTTCATGTTAATACTACATACAAACTTATCACGTCATAACAACAGATCTCTTGTTACAACGTTACATCTTGTAATAACAATAAACTTTTCACATAATAACGTGATACTGATACATTTTTCTTTTTCTGGCGTGGCGCTGCCACATAGCCTAACTCATATTTAGCCATGTAATAATAAAGGCTTTTAATATGGTTTTTCTCCGTGACAGTGAGTCCTGGATGTCTTTTTTAAGTTTGCCGGTTGTATTTTACACAGAATCGTATACTGAAACGCAGGGCCGGAGTGGGACTCATTTTCAGCCCTGGAGTTTCATGCCTCAGACCGGCCCACTTTAGATCACGACCTATTATTATTAAAATCATGTAATTATAACCTTACATGTTAAGTCTACAATAGCGCACTGTTCTGTAAAGCCTTGTAATTCAGTGTATTTTTCTAAAATATTTCAAATTCAGTGCAAGTAAGGGTTGCTTCACAATGTAGATTTATTTCAACATGAGTGCACATCTCCAACATTATTCTTTACAACACATCCTTTTCAACAATATCAGAATCTATATTCTGTTCAGATAAGTGTTTACAGATAGCCTATCCAAACCTTAAAAATGACATTTGATATGGAAAACACATTTCACACCTTCAGTTACTCCAGAACTCAGCTGCACGTGTGCTGACGAGGACCAGAAAGCGGACTCATATTACACCAGTTTTAAAATCACTGCATTGGCTCCCTGTGCGTTTCAGGATTGATTTTAAGGTTCTTTTATTAGTTTTTAAGTGTCTTAACGGCATTGGGCCTTCTTATCTGTCTGACCTGCTTTTACCCTACCAGCCCTCGCGCACCCTGAGGTCCTCCGGTACCGGTCTTTTAACTGTTCCCAACGTTAGAACAAAAACCCATGGTGAATCTTCATTTTATTATTATGGCCCATGTCTGTGGAACAGCCTGCCGGAGAACCTCAGGGCTGCTCAGACTGTTGATGTTTTTAAACGCAGGCTCAAGACCCACCTTTTTAATCTGGCTTTTATCTGATTCTATTTCCACTCTTTTATGCTGCTTCTATTGTATTTACTGTTTTTAGTTGCTGATTAAATTATAGCTACTCTAATGAATAGTGATTGTGTGCCTCACTGAACTGCATCAGCAGCTGGAGGAGAACGTCACCATGCACCTTGCTTCTGTCTTCAACTTCACATGAACATTTTATGGCATCAACGTCTCATTTACTGATAAATATCCCTGTTTCATACACTGGAAAAGAATCTCAAAGAAACAATGTGGAGACATGAGGAGCAGGAATAATTAGCCGAGTTGGGTAGGCTACTAGGCTACACATTGAACATTTGGATCTTCACACAGAAAATAAGTACAAAATCTAAACATGAAGTAAACAAACAAACATAACCCCAAAACACACAACAAACATAACTCGTCAACAGTGTTAGCTCTATATTAGCTGCAAACCCATCAGCTAATTAAAGTAATAGCCTGAGGGAATGTAGCTTTAGCCACAAATAGCACAACACTAGCCTAGCATAACAGGTAGATAGATAGATAGATAGATAGATAGATAGATAGATAGATAATGCAATAAATACACAAATTCAGTCCAAATTAGAAATGAACAAATGCACACTATATTAACACATTAACCTGGTATAGCCTGAAAACTTACAAATTAGCTTACACTTACAAATTAGCTTGTGCAGGAGAAAAACAGCAATAAAATAAAAATGCCCTAATAACTTTGAAGGGGTTCGGCTTTCTTATAACCCTTGTTTGCTTAGAAAGGCAAAGAATTACCGTTAAACATATACATATTAGCTCTATCCATGCTATGTAGTGTTAGCACATACAAACAGGACCGGTGAGAGCTATGCTAACTAGCTAGCTAAGATGGAGGGAAATAACCAAATTTTCTGAACACAAACACTCTTAAACTTATGGGGTAGACCTAAAAACGTAATTTATTTACATTTTACTGAAGCAGAAGGTTTCTGGTGTAATTAAAGGTTGACTCCAGGAAACACAAAGAGAGTAAAGTGTGTGTTATATTTGGTGAGGAACATTATGCTCAGCTACATACAGAGAAAATTATTATTAAAGCTCATTGAGTTCAACACACATTCACTGGGTACAGGCTATTTGGGTACAGGCTATTTGACCTGCAATATGTTGTCTAACAAGCTGGAAATAAAAAATATTCACTCGTTTATTGCAGTCAAGTGGCCTGCCTGCACCAGAGTTAGTAAATTTACAAAAACTCTCTTTTTCTTATGTTATAACATTTAAATCACATCAGTTGCAGAGTCTATCCACAGAATCTGCTTGTTTCACATTATAACTTTCTTCTCACTTAATAAACTTTACGTGATATAGACTTTAATTTATTACATGTGCAATGGAGTTCATAAGCGAATAAAACATAGATATTGCTCAGATTTAAAAACAATAAATTGAATGTAACATTACACCTACTGAATGTGTTGTTTAGGTTTCTCAGCTTACATCAAGTACAACATGGGTGTTTCTATGGGCCAGGGTCACAGTCATTGTTTCCTGCTTGTGTTGCTGCTTGTTGTCATCAGCATCAGACAGCAAAGCTCAGGATGAACTGGAGAGTATCCATCCCTATCGGAAAGAGCCGTCAAAATACTTTTACCCCTCCTAACCTCCCACTTATGTGTGCTGGCTTTCTCTCCTCTCACACACTGTATGTCAAGAGCAAAACCAAAAAGGACAAGACAAGGAAGCGCTGGTCTAGGCCATAAGGCTGGTGGTGCCCTGGAGGCCACGCTGTGTAGGCCTCATGTTTCCTCCTGAGTTTCTTTCGTCTGCCTTATTGTACCTTTAGGTAGGCTCTTTTCTTTGTGAAGGCCTTTTGAAATTTGTTTGTGATGAAGAGCTGTAAAAAAAAAATGAACCTGAACATTTGTCTGGAGATGACTACAGAGCAGAAAGTCAGACCCTGGCATCAAACTACACTGCTGCTGCATGCGTCTGTGTGTCCTCTGGCACAGCCCCGATAACCTCCTGTGCAGAGAAAGAAAACATGGAAAGCAAGTTAATGTCAGCACTGGATCCTGCAGTTTAAAAGCTTCTTTTGAAGACTGGGGTCACCCCTTTGGACTGGGGCTGTGATTAAATGGGAAATTAAAAAAAAACAGATTAAAGCTATCACTGTTGTTCTTTTGAAAGAGGATGAAAAAAAATAACAAAAAGTTACAGAGCACACCTTCCACCACAACACTGAAAAATATCTTTTATGTGCACCTAAGAATGCATTATTGCCACTGACTGAAATGTTGCATCAAAGTCAAAATTTGAAGTCAAAATAAAGCTGCATTGCTTGAGGAAAAATAAGACTGCTATAGCTTCATTCAAGACATTTAAATGCCTAAAAGATAGATAGATAGATAGATAGATAGATAGATAGATAGATAGATAGATAGATAGATAGATAGATAGATAGATAGATAGATAGATAGATACTTTATTCATCCTGAAGGAAATTCACAGTTTTCAGCAGTATCCACAGAGTACAAGATTAAGTAAATCAAAAATAAAGAATAAAAGATGACACTTGAGATCTAAAGATCTAAGTACCCAATGTGCAAAAAACAATGTGCAAAAAACCCCCAAAAACCAGTGTGCATCGATGTATACAATGTGCATAGATGAGGGCAATGTGCAAATTTACAGTATAAACAGATAATAAATAAATAGCACCCAGATGATAAATAGATGATAAAAAACAAAAACAAAACAAAACAAAACAAAACAAAAAAAAAAAAACAGTGTGCATCGATGTATACAATGTGCATAGATGTGGGCAATGTCCAAATTCACAGTATAAACAGATGATAAATAGCAGCAAGCAATATATACACTATAAACGAGGAATATATAAAAAATAGATATATGAACAGTTTAAACAGCAGAAGTAACCGAAACCTGAGGAACAACATGCTCCGACAGAGGTTCAGGGTTGGTGCGAGACCATGAGACCAAGTGACAGAGCCCGACGCCCGGTACTGGGATTCAGGAACTGTCAGACTTGAGCCTTTTGGACTCACCCCTTCCCCTCCAGTCTTTGCATGTTATCTACCAGAAGTGCAGTGTGTGTGTGTGTGTGTGTGTGTGTGTGTGTGCGTGTGTGTGTGTGTGTGTGTGTGGAGGGGGGTGGGGTGTGTGTGTGTGTGTGTGAATCTATGAATGAATCTAATTTAATACTTTCATTTAATACTTTTCAGCCCTTTAAAGAACAAGATACCCTTATTATCCAGTAGGATTTGGTGCAAATGTGTGTCATTGTGAATTAAAATCATAAAGACTTTCTTCTTGTTGTGAAAGAAGGGTCAGTTAATATCAAAGTTAATACTCACGTCCACTTCCACCACATCTTCCTGCACGGTAGAGGCAAAACACAATAACAGCAGCAACAAGTAGAGCAGCAGGAATGCCAATTGCTAAGCCGACCCTAGCACCAGTGTTGAGGGGAGGTGTGGTGCTGGATGGGGCTGGATCAGCTTCTGTGAAACAGTAAATAACAGACTTTTGTTCTGCAGCGCTTCAGTCAGGAGGGAGAACCAGCTTGAGACATGCAGCACAAGGTGGGCTTGTGATGTATGGTTGAAATAAATATGTGCTCCTTTGTCAGTATTAATGTATATCACAATATGACCTGTATGCAAATATTGCAAATTAAATAAATAAATTAACATTCATCCCATTCACTTCATGAAACAAGACTCATTATAAAACTTATAATAAACAAATAAGTATAGATGTATTCGTGACCTCAGTCTACATAAATGTACATCTTCAAAAACAATCTACACACACAGACAACAAAATGCCATGTGATTCAACCACACAGATCCCCCTTAGATGGATGAATTATAGTTCTGTTTCATAGCTAATTTTGTCTGAGTTCGTGGACCCAAAATTGTTTTTGGGTATACCCAAAAACAATTTTGGGTCCACAGAAGCTGCATTTCCCACTAATGATCTGGCTAAAGGGGAAAATGGTGAGGTAATCACAAGGTTTTCCTATAAGCATGGGAGGTGATGATCCAAATCAATTTGGGTGTAGTGTTTGAATATAAATGGAGTGCTTTTTCCATTCTTTTATTTTTACTTTTGTCAAGTCCACAAATTTTCAAAGTCTGTGAAATTCCTTTATTTCTCTGCCCTTGATAATAATCACATTACAACACCTGTCACTGAATACCCACACCCATACTGCCTTTTCCAGTCTAAACTCCTGGCTTGGTGATTTTACTGCCACAAATATCATTATTTCACATTCAAATAGGAAGTTTTCAGTCTATTTTTTTTCACTCTGTTATATTAGTTATCACTGGATTTACATTTTAAGGTCATATTGCTCTTTGGGTTAGCTATTCCTTTAAATATTCAAGTGCTACAACTCACCAACAATTAGACTGAACGTGTGTGTTGATGATTTCCCATTGATGATCTGTACTTGGTAAAATGCGGTGTCGTTCATGTTGAGGTTCGTGATGGTGAGAGACCCGCTGTCTTCTTGCAAATGGAGTCTTCCCTTGAATCTGTCGATGTAGTCGAGTTTCAGCTTCCTGTTCAAATATGTGCCCAGTGTGTCTGGCTTATTACTGTCATCTGAAAGAACTGAGCAGGTGATGTCGTCGTCAGCCTGCAGTCCAGTGACTCCGGTCTGCAGCGTGACGTTCTGCCCGACCCTCCGCTGTATAACCTCGGCCTCTCCATGTGCCAGCAGAGCCGTCACTGCAAAAACACAAAACAATTTCTGAGTCAAACACATCAAATATAACACACACATGATGAAATATCAGAAGGGCCATTTTACCTGCCGACACAGAGAGGTGGGCCCCACTGTAGACCCCCCCTCTGTTTACATCAAACCAGTTGCCCTGTTTATTTACAAACAAGTGAAGTCAACCCCCTGAGCGCCGTCATGCAGCCCAGGGTCTTTGGGCCATGCACAGCTCAGTTTTACACAAAGCAGTAAACGTAGTAACAGATATTCAAGAGACAATGCTTTATCAGGTCCTGTTTTCCCTGATCTACGCTTTGAGAACGTGTTGGCTTGCGTGTCATGATAAGAGGGTCTTGAGTCCTTGAGAGTCTTTAAAAAGTCTCTGATTGTCCGCTTTGGCTTCAGACGTCAAGGTCAGGACTTTTAATACAGTGGAATCTCACGAGAAACTCAAACCAAGTGGAACACTTACTGGTCTTTTTGGAGAGGGCTGCCCTTTTTGTCGGAGTGTGCCTTAGTGCACCTAATCTGTCCCAAATTAATTTACTGCACATCAAATCACATTAATTTTAAATGTTAACCTTACATCAGATGAATTATTTATTTAATGCATGAAATTATTAAATCAATTGTCCTGTAGTCACAGACTACAGGAGTTTTGAGCTGATTTAATCTCGATTCATACCTCCCGACCACAGAGTAGAAATATGGAAATATAAAATTGAATAGAAATATGTTTAGCCCAGATTATGTGGTGATGTCGAGGGTTTGCAGATCCAGTCTTACACCTCCCCACAGCTCGAGGACTCATCGGGGCTCGCCCGATAATTTTCAAACATAGGCCTACTTAATATTTGGGACTTAAAATCTGGATAAGGTTCTGAGCTGGATAACCAACACTGTGTTGGACATAATCGAATCTACATCTTGTAAGGCAGGTGCCGGAAGTTTCTCCGTCTCTGTCTTCTCAGGTAGGCGAGAATACACTGTAAAAAGTCTAACATGCAGTTGTTCATTCAATCTAATAACTTCCATTGAAAACAGAATAAAATTATTGATTTGATTGTGAAACTCTTTCTTTTTGGATTTTGAGACATCAGTTTTGATTTCTACGTAACTAAATATCCGCCCAAAGGACACACTATGTTATTGATTTCTCACGGACGTATTTTTTAGTTCATGTTCAGCAGATAATATTTTTTATTTTGAGTCAAATGTGATTCACGTGGGATCACATGTGCCCCACCAGAAACAGTTATCTTTTCGCATGGCCTGACTGGCGGGAGACATCTTTGGGGGATTACACCCAAAAATAAGGGTAAGTAAGCTGCACAGCAGAAGGATATACTCAAATTTTTAGTGTTTTGCAAAAATGCATGTTGGCATGTTGGAAAGTTGTTGAAAGTTGAATGTTGAAAGAATAACTAATTTTTGAAATAATGTATTGGCCGAGTGTCTTATCTTTTATAGAGTGTAAGATGGGAAATGCATTGAAGTAAAATGAAATGTGAAAAATATAGTTTGATTATGTGTAAATGAATATACTGGTGTCAACGCAAACATTAATTATTTATTTGGTTCAGTGTAAATAAATTAGGTTGGTTCATTTGGATCAAGACAAAGAATTAAGGTTGGGTCAAGTGCAGTAATATGGTTTACATCAACAAAAGAATCAGCTCATAACAAGTGACTCAATTTAGATTCTGTGAAGTCAAATATTTTAGATGTGACCACTGAACATCAAATTTTTTAATTTGAGCAAGATTTTTCTTTTTACAGTGTACAACTGTCCATAATGTGTCTTTCAAGTAGCGACGAGCAGCATCCAAATCCGCATGAACGCATAAATCAGACACTTTTGCATCTCTGTGCTTCATGCGTAAACACGCACAGCTTTTCTCTTAATGGTGAGAGTTACAATCCACCCACTATAAATTAGCACATAGTCAGTCCGATCCGCGCATCACTGCTTTCAACACATATCAAAACAGAGAAAAGGAGAGAGGCGTATTGGTCTTTCTGGCGCAATTATAATAATAATAATAATGATAATAATAATGATAATAATAATAATAATAATAATAATAATAATAACAATATAACAACAATAATAATAATATCCTCTCCTGTGTGATGCGCCATTATTTTCAAATCCGAAATCAGAAAGGGGAATCTCTAGTCTAATTCTCCAAGACCGCATGATGCAACCCGGTGTCCGTAATGTTTTAAAATTCATGTTTTAAAGTAGTTTCCAACATGGAACCCATTGATCTCACGTAAATAATAATACTAGGTACTTAATAGCAAAACAAGTAATAGTAGGCTAATACATGGCAAAATTACGGCATAGCCCAGGGCCGGACTGGGAGATTATTTCAGGCCAGGAGGTAGTCATCCACCCAGGCCATCCGGGGGGGGGGGGGGGGGGGGGGGGGGGGGGGGGGGGCTAGTGCCTACACATACAGGCACTAGCCACTCCAACACTCACTCTGATGTCACATAGCCACTCCATATTTATGTCAACTGCCTGGTTTTCATATGTCTGCAACTTGTTACAGGTTGGTGATTAATAATAAAGAATAACTACCATTTTTGTAATGTAATCCCAAGGAACATGCAAATGACTCATGTACCACCTATCACATGCCCTACTGTAGACATTGTTGTGTACCTTCTGCCAATGGTCGTACACTGGCCTCTCTTTCTGCAGCACCAACAGGACTGCTATCAATACCACCACCACCTTTGAATAGCAAACATAGAATTATTGTGTTTTGCATTCACTATAAGAATAATGGAATGATTATATCCCATTTGTTGCACAAAAAAATTAATCTCAAAGGCAGTAAAAAAAAATATGGCTTGTAAATCAGTGATTTTAAAACCTCAATCCTTATTTAATTTCAAAACTTTTGAATTTCAAGTCCAGGTCCTACATTTCTACACTGTACGTGTAAAATCTAATCCTCAGTGTTAATTCAACTCTAACTGAGAGTGTACATGGCCTAAAGAACCTCCTACTGAGAAGAACCAGTGTGTTTTAGAAAACTCACTTGCTGAAGCATCACTTTTTTTTGACGGTGCGACAGCGAGGGGGGGGGCTGAATAACAAGGGCAACTTGAGGCACTTGGCAGCGTCTTCCTCGAGTGCCTTTCTTTTTTTCTCTCTCTCCCTTTCTGCCCCACCTTTCCTCTTTTTTTCCCCGGATTTGGATTGGGGTCCATGGAAAAATTTATTTATCAACTGCAATGTAATCACTAAACCTTTCCTTCCGCCTCCTCCGCTCTCCTCCGCAGTCCAACACACTCGCGCAAGTCGCCACACCCCCTCCTATGTTTACAGCGTGCTCGGACTGTTGGGGCGGGTGTTAATCAAAACAAACCAATCACGTCTTGAGCTTGTCACAGGCTGCTGGCCTCTGATTGGCCTGGCCTGGCCTGTCCCTCTAAGGGACAGGCCAACCGGAGAGCGGACCGGCATGACAGCTGATTGGCCTGGCCGGCGACCTGTCCAAAAAAAAAAAAAAAAAAAAGACAGGCAGGCCAGCAGGCCAGTGACAGGCCGGCGCTTCGGGAATTCTCCCGGTTCTCCCGATGTACAGTCCGGGCCTGGCATAGCCTATTTCAGTCCGTTCAGAGCCTAAGTTTGAATGAAGGCGCGGTGAAGGCTTTTTGGTATGCTATCATGTGATGCAGCATTTCAGGCCCAAGTGAAATGTGTTTAAAATACCAACAACAATGTGCTGAAAATATAATCTGCCATTTAAGGTGTAATTTCATGTTTTTATGTCTCATGCTTATCTCGGAATAATAACAGCCTAGCTTATCACGAAAAGTATCAAATTAAGGTGAAACCACTTTGGAAGTAAAAAGTCCAGATTTTAGTAGTTAGCTACTCACTAAAACTAGGCTACATGAATAGCACATGTTGTTACGCATTTCTCGTATCGGTCAAAATGTATTCATTCATGCGCAAACCCAGTCGAGAATATTTCAAGGTGCTGAACTTGAGGGATCCTGAACAGATAGTCGAAGAGGACCCATTTTATCACAATACAAAGAATCACTAAGTAGTTAAATACTCACTAAATGCAGCTGTGATTAGCGACGTAACACCCCTGGAAAACATCGTGGACGTAAGTAAGAGAAGCAGCAGCAGGACACACACACACACGACAGAGAGGAGTGAGGCAAGTGCAGGGAGGGACCAGCAGGCGCATTTTAACTTGGCGCTACTCCTCCTCTATCCTGTCCACCCCCACTGTCTTTGTGCTTCCGGTTGGTGATACACACACACACACACACACACACACACACACACACACACACACACACACACGAGCACACAGCAGTAACGTTTGTCGCATAACGTTACTGCTAACCTGCCTTGCACCCAAATTGTTATCAGGCCTGATCATTTACCCAAGTCAGGATCCACTGAGCATGTTCTCATTCTTTTCTAAATGAAACACAATTATATATACTTCTCTCTTGTTATAACAATAGACTATTTTTTATTGTTAGGCTATAACATGAAACCTTTCATGTCATAACGTGATAACTTATTGTTTCGACTTGGAAAGTTTCACATGCCAAAGGGGGAATCAACCAAATATGTAATCAGCCATATAAACCCCTGAAAAATGCCCCGCAAAAACGCCCTCGTCAGGGGAGTAACACGGAAGGGCGCAAGGCAGTAATTTCACCCAGGGCGGGAATCAATGGAAAAAATATCGTCTTATATTCAGATGAATACGGTAATAGAAAACTGCTTTGCAGCGAGGTTGACACTGAATTACCCATCAGTGTGGTCCTTCCATGTGAAGGTGAGAACAAAATACCCATTGACGATGATGTACTTGTGTGTGGTGCATTGACAAATGTGTCCCAGCCTGGTTATGCCACCTAAGAGCGTTTGAACTGCCCTCACAACGCCTCTGCTGATGACTGCAATTTTGTAATGTCCTCCTACTAAGGAAGCAATGCTTGAAGTAGCATCATAACTTTGTGGTCTGTTTTGTTCATTATACTGTTACATTTGTAATTAAATAGTAGATATGGAGTTTGTTATGTTTCACAAGAACTATTAAGACTTGGTTACAACTTCAAATCCATATTTATTTGCTGAAGAATTAAGGGAACTGCAAAAGGGGGGAAAAAATAAGGGAAAGTAACATAAAATATTCAACTTCAATAACAGATTTTAAGTATATATATATATATATATATATATATATATATAAAGCCAGTGCAATTACTGGTGTTCAGCAATGTTCAGGGAAAAAAACAAAAACAAACAAACAAACAAACAAACAAGGAATTCTGTGATTCAGAATTCCAAATTGAAAGTTGCACTTTACCTCCATAAAATGCTATAATTATGATGAGGGCCATGATATGTAATACATATAAGACATGGCTCACAGACCTACAGAGATACACAGGATGCACACTCTTTAGTTTCTGTCACTTCCCCCTTTTTTTTCCAGAATTCTGTTCTGGCCAGTATTTTGTCCACTTCATCCTCAAGGCCTAAACGAAAAATGTGGTTAATTTCTCAACATGTAGTTGCAACATGCATCTCAACTTTTTTTATAAAGCAGCCCACATAGGCTTGGTGCTATTCAGATTTTGTATACCATAAACTTTGGAGGTATGTTGTTAACTTGACTTGAGGAGTGTGCAAAAAGGTTAAGTTTGATGTGACACAAACTGAACTCAACGTAGAGAGAGAGTGGTGTTGCTATTCCTGTCTCCTGCTCCCTCTAACCTCTTCCTTTTACCTTTTGCTATCATCTTCCTCTTTTCTCATCTCTCAACTCTCTTCTCTTCCTTCGTGTGTGATTGGTTCCATTCGTGTGCCGATAGCCAATATGAAACTGCCATAGAAGTGACAGAACCGAAGCGAATTCTTATCACTTCTCACAACAAAACATACATTCATTCATGTATTAACCTGAATGAAGATGGTAGTATCCAGTGAAAAACATTCAATGCAGGCTCCTCACATGGAGCCTGTATATTATCTCAATATCATGATAATCCAAATGACATCTTAATTTTCTCTTTCTCTTTGAGCCAGTGCATCCATGCAGCTGGCTGAACAACCAAAGCTGTACTGTTTAAGGAAATGAAACAAAAATGCAGTATTATTGCAATTACTTGGCTGTGGTATTTCTTATATAACTGTAAAGGATAATACAGTCACACATTCTTACTTCCTGTGACTGCTGGGCAGAGTGCAATCTGTGCCGTTATGTATGACTAGAAAATCGCTTTGGATAAAAGCGACTTTCTAGCTTTCTGTGGTTAGCTCAGTGACATGTGAGTCAAGAGCAACGAAGTGTTGTGGTTGTGTGGGGAAGTGTGCGGAAAGTGCATAAGGTAAGGAGCTGCATAACAAAGTTATCCGTCTCCATCAGGCTGCTTTCTTTTTATAAACAGTGATCCAACCACCACATTATAAACCCACAAGTTACACTAAATGTAACTGTAAAATGTACAGCGTAGCCTACTATCTGCATTTTTTGGGTGGTCGTGTTTCACGGGCATGTTTATTTTGCAGAAATTACTTTATTGCATTATTGATTGATTTCCGTGATTACATGTTAAACACATATTACAAAGTAGGCTATATTACGAATATAGGCTAAAGCAGCATGGCACAGCGTCCTTAATATAGGCTAAAGCCGCACGTGTCACATAAGACATCTTTTTTTTTTTTGGTGTGTACATCATTGTACATTGTACATCATTGGTGTGACACCAATGATGTACAAGGCTGAAAAACAATACAATGGTGTGCTATTGACAGCGCTCGGGTGCGTGAAATTGGCTTAAATAGGAAATAGGCTATAATAATAACATTTCACCTATTTCACGCACCAGAGCGCTGTCAAGTCACACGTCCAAGAAGGCCTCTAGCAAGAAGTGAAAAACAGGTGTGGATGGAAGGAGAACTTTTCCAATTTTGACAAGGTTAGGATAGCCTACGAAACACATGCAAATTTTTACTAAAACATCGATAGGAACAGTTAGCTACTGAGTTGATGCAGTGTGAAATTACTTGACACAAACTGAAACTCATAGTTGGGAAATGATATTTGAAAAAAAATTTTTTTGGCTGTTTAGTTGGAACAATAATGGCTCCAATTTCAAAGAATTGATTTTTTTTTTTTTTTTTTTTTTTTTTGTCAATTATTTGATGCTTCAGGCTTTACAGGGTTAAACAGCAAATAAGCATGTCTTTCTCTGTAGGCAGAAGCATGAACGCCTCAAGATAAGCCTAGTGCTCCAAAATCTAGTCTCGATTCTTTCGATGAATTTATAATAAATGTGTTATTAAAACATGTTGCAGCATCAGCCCTGAGGGTCAATGCACCTGCTTGCAGGCAGTGTTGGATCGTGCAACACCCAAACAGATGGGCTGTTCATCAAGCGGGCCACAGCTGGCAGGTTGGATTTTGTAGGCCTACCCCGCATTTTTCCGTCTCCCCACAGGTTTTCCCCACATTTTTGTCCCCACATTGGCCCGGACCACTCACTAGTGGTCTGGCATCTGGCATTTGCCAGAATTGCCAGATTACCAGTCCAAGCCTGATAATGTTTGTCGAGCCATTTCATGTACAGTAACACACAAAAAAGTCTATTTCTGGCGTAAACATTAAATTGAAAAATATGTTCTCTTGCTTTGTTTTCTGTAGCCTATAAGTGGAGAGAGTAGCAGTGCTAGTGCCACCATATTGGAAAATGAAAGCCCACTAATTACGATCAACCTGCAGGTGCAAGACATTTTATGTACAGTGGTGAAAGGGACAGAGTTAACTGTATCATATCAGTAAAGTGAAGAAGGTATTGCTTTTTCTGCTCTTGCTTTTCTCTTTGCATGGGTGGAAAGCAAAGAGACTAGCACAATGACGGCGTTATATTGCGCGCGCGCACACACACACACACACACACACACACACACACTTGACACGGCATCCTATTCATTACTAACCCACAAAATTGGCTGACTTAATTTAACTCCAATTCACTGCACACCTCTGAAGAAGAAAGATAAACTGAGTGCAAATATCAGGTCAGCGGTTCAACAGAGAATTTATTCTTCCAGTTTTAAATCTCCCATAAAGCAGCGCAGCTCACTAAGAAACCACAAGATTACGACAGCAGAGCTCAATGGATTGTCAGATAATCCACTATTTAAACCTTATGTTTGACTGAGCAAACACTGCTGCTGGTTTTATTGTCTGACTCTCTATTATAGGTGTCTAAAACTTTCACCGTATGCGGTTTTTATCCTACACCAATCGCGAAATTAGACAGGATGGGAAAAAAATGGGGGTGGGAGGGATGCCATCAGAACAGCCAAAGTCTGTTATCGCAAAATTCATCTACATATTTTCAATAAAGGAATTCAATGTTTCGATAAAGAATGGACTAACGGGGCATCTTACACAGTATGTAATTACTAATGCAAAGCATGTAAGGGAAATATTATGCCACTATATTAATACAAAGATGCAAGCTGTGCCATTTGAAACATCACCTTATCAGTTAATCACGGTGTCCTACGTGATTGTCAACACCTCATTAATAAAATAACTATCATAGGCTACAAAGCCACCATTTCAGTAGTAGCTCTCTTCAGATAGAGCAAACTACAACATGATAGATGAGTTGTATACTCACTCAGGAGGACTGCAGCGGCCAGTGGCTTCATGTCCAGACGGAACATTGTAGGGAGACTGGCTGCACAGAGCAATAGGACACACACACACACACACACGCAGCTAAAGAGAGCGTGGACTAAAGCTCAGCGCCGAACACACAGACACAGACTTCCTTTACAGCGAGTTGAGAAACGTAGCTATTAACAAACGCCTCCTTCTGCCTGCATGTGACGCGCGGCTTCCGCGTCCCATATTTGTTTCACCGGTAGCCTATGTACGGAAGCGTATTGCTGCCACGCCAGGAAAAGAAAAATATACAAGTAGGCCTATCACGTTCTGCGTCTTTTCCCACCAAAAGAGTTTAGATGGTGAAGGTGAACAGTGCCGATTCGTCTCCCATCATGACCAGCGTCAGGGCCTCTCAGGGTTGTGAGTTCAGCCTGTCACTGTCTTGTCGCACAGACAAACCTCATCAATACATTCTAAAGCGCTCTGATGATACAGCTTCAATATCTCCACATGGACAACCCTGCAATGCACCAACATGGAAGCGGTAGAATGCAGTGACAATAATGAATAACGAATGAACAAATGCGTTTTCTCCGACGTCTCAGGTCTTTTGGCGCTAGTAAAGAAATTCTGCTCTTATTATTAGGCCTATTATTTTTTACTGCTGTGATTATTAATGTTCCACAGTATTGAAATGACAGGTTACAAGAGTTTGACCACGACTTCAAAATGTAAAAAGCGGCACCAAATGAAAAACTGTTAATATATGGTAGGAACAACCTCTTCCAGCTTACTGAGGCTGGCCAACAACATTAGTATCTCTAACCACAACCATGTTCTGAACAGTGAAGATGTCCAGCTGCCGTCGAAGGAGAGACACAGGGCTCCACGTTTTAACAGACTGAAACACTCTTTTGTGTAGGCTACCAGTCAATCCTGAAGTTAGACGAAGAACCCAGATCAAATGCCCACTGGAGCGGCCTGATATTTTCACTAAGCATTATCACATCTAGAATATAGAAAAACTATTTTAAGTTCGTCTCCTTATTAAATAAATATCTTGTGATGTAAATACATGTATTTTCTGCTCCTTGTCCTAGTTTCTTTCTTTTTTGTTAGGTACTGTTATAAATGGAGCAGCTGTTGATGCACAAATAATTCAGCCCTGCCTCACAAGTATTATCAATCAATCAATCAATCAATCAATAAAAGCTGTTCTCTAACTATAAATTCTAACTATGAAATACTCTCATTTCACATGTTTATTCTGGCACACATCATAACATACAATTTCCTATTTGCTGCTAGAACATTTTTTCCACATTTTTTTAATACTCTCATTGGACTTTTCGTTAATCACTGCACGGAGAACTCCGATGTGAAAGCGCAACACGTTTTCAAAATGGACTTTATTTTGAAAACCACTTTTGGCTCATTCTGTGCGTGCCAAAGCTACTCAGGCTCCTGTGTGTTCTGCACATACAAACTTTGTGCATAAGCACCTCGATGTATTTGTATTTGTGCCTTCTTCTCTTGGTCACCTTTTCCTTCAGCAGTCCAGCATTTGCGTAGACGTTAATCAAAACTAGTCAACGCTAGTTAGTTCCATTCTTCGGTTCAGAGCTGAGGAAGTTTCTTGTATGTGAAGTGAAACGTCTTCAAACCGCAGACAGGCCAGTTTATCTCGATCAAGTGCTATATAATATTGTCATCACGCGCAGCTATTACGCACGGATCTGCCTATTTATAGCCTCATATTAACTGACCACACAAGTGCCTCTAAATCAGTCCACAATCACATGTATAAAATGGAAAATATGTTTGTTTTTTAAGTTCGTCTCATTTTTAAATAAAGATCCTGTGTAGAATAGTACTGGTAAACATAAAAAAGACATCCAGGGCTCACTGTCACGAAGAAAAATGTGTAAAAAGCCTTCATTATTACATGGCTAAATATTTAAAAACCTGGCGCGGCGTGGCGTGGAGCTAGGCTCTACACAGGATTTTTTTTTTTTTTTTTTTTTTTTTTTTTTTTTTTACAGGAGACGAACTTAAAAATATATTTTACACTGATTGATTGATTCATCTCCAAAGACTACCTGATTCTTGTTTGTCTGATCGAGGGCCCACCCATCTCTCCCATTGCCCGCTTTTTTCTTTCACATCTATACTGTGTGACACAGTGCAACAGACATATTTTCAGTCACAATGGAAAACAGATAAATCGTCTTGTAGCTACAAAATCCTACGTACAATTATTGGATATTAGGGACATTTAGTATGAAACAATAAAGTGTCACTTTCTACCAGCAGGATGTCAGTCTTAACCCTTTACCAGTCTTAGCACTCAACATTTGTTTATTTTTTTTATTTTTTTATTTTTCATACATGCTATATAATATATTTTCTTAACTTCTAACTTTACTCAGGGATGCACCAACTCAATTTCGTTGCAGCCTACACTCTAAAAACACTTGGGTTATTTCTTTAACCCAATTCCTGCGTTACTTGTGTTGGGTTAAATTTCTGGGTTATTTTTCCAGAGCCATAACCATTTCTTGGGTTATAGGGATTTTATTTTGACCCAATTCGTGGGTTTTTCGAGTTGGGTAATATTTCTGGGTTATTTTTTCTGAGAGTAACCCATTGTTGGGTCAGAGACTTGTGTTTGATTGATTGATTGCTTATTGATTGATTGATTGAATACAAACGTTCGTTTATGTAACGAAGAGCACTTCATTACTAGTGACTGATAGCTTTGCTTGTAAATATTGCACAACATGGTTGGTAGAAAATGCACTTTAAACAGACAACTTAACTATGCACTTTAATAACGGCACTTGGCACTTTAGTCCAATATTTGCACTTTATTATTGGTTTGCATAGAATATTTGCACATTGCATATTTGCACATTTTATGCAGACTATTTATTGTCTATTTATTGAATAATTTACAACTTGATAATTTATCAGTGTAAAACCGTGAGTGATGTGTGTCTTCGGGCTTGGGTTGTAGTCAGGGCTTGGCATAAAACTGAATTAGCTGCTAATACCGCACTTGTGTGTGATTGCGTATTCAGAATTGAATAGTGTTATGTGTGCTAGCGTCTGTAACACTGTCCATGGAAACGTACAGTAAAATCATATAAATGTAGGACTGCTTAATTAGTAAGAATACTGTGTGAAAGTTTTAGCCCACTCTACTTGTGGATTGAGTGGGCTAAATGAATATGACCTATAAGATGGGTTATATTGACTATAATCCTGGGTCATGTTAAAAGAAAAATTGGGTTATTTATTTAACCCAGATTATGTGTCAGAATGCATAACCCAGTTTCTTGAGTCAAAATAACACAGCAAGTAGTTCGACCCTTTTTGACTCAGGGGCTGGGTTAAAGTTGGGTTATGTTTTAACCCAGCAGTTTTTAGTGTGTATGCTGTCCTCAGTAGCACAATGACAATAAAGCTTCTATATGTCAGTTCAACCCTACACTATATTTTCCAGTGCCAACTGGGGAGTCGGGGCTCTGAAGTTTTTTGTTTGTGGCGTGACAAGTCAAAAACTCTCTCAGTGGTTAGCCGCCCACCGCTAACCACTGAAACAAATTTACCGAGCATCTGAGAAACGAGAAACTTTTTAACTGTCATGTTCTCTACCGCTTCCAATGACACTGATGCAAAAAGGTTCACTTTGAATTTTAGGTTGTGAATTATTGTGTACTTTTAACTGGACATTGTTTCATTTTATTTATTTTATTTGTTGCATTTTTTTCTGTGACTTTACATAAGGCATAAAAGGACATTGCCATTGTAGGCCTACTGTGAATAATTGCCTCTTGTGATCCTCCCACACACCAAGAAAGAAACACCGTGTGTTTGTTTGTTTATGTGTGTGTTATTTGCACTGATAGTGTGTTATATTTGGAATACATATCCATATTTTACACATTTGGATACCAGTGTGTTTGTGTGTTTTTGTTTACTGCATGTGTAACAAAACTTTAGTGCAACCTGCTGCCCTGCATTTAGAAAACGCAAAAGCCAGAGGTGTTCTTCATTTCTGCTATCAGTTTATAGTTTGTGCTCTGTGTGCTTATTCTAATAATACTGTATTGACGCTTGTAGGAACCAAATATGTGTGTAGCCTGTGATGTTTTATTTGTTTAGGCTGCACACACATTCAGGACACAACAGGAGGGAGGCGAGGTCTCTTAAGCAACATAACTTCAAGTGAGATGTTAATAATTAAATTTACCCCGAAGATCATCATCATATAGCTGAAGATATTCAATCTAATATGATGTAACGATCTGTACAGTTGTCCTTAGAGACAGCTCACCCCCCTAAATCTTTAGCTTAGTAAATCATGATCTGATTATAATAATTACCACATTGTGGTCAATGCACTTGCGATGTCTGTGATACCTTCTATGGAAAACTACAAACAAAAAATAAAAACACAAACAATAAAAACAATAAAATAAAAACACAAACAGAACGTTAAAAGAATAAAATAAAAATCAAAGGTGGCCTTTAAATTATTCTGACTTTCTGCCCACGTAAATCTTATCTGCAGGGTGTGTCTCACACAGGATATCATCTCCTGCAGTGTGTAAACTCCAGAGCTGTCAAAATGCTTGATCACCACCTGTTTTAAGTTCTCAGCAGCCAGTTTGAAAGCATATACTATGTGCCCACATTTCTGGTAATTAGAGGTCAATTATTTGCAATTTTACCGACCCTAACATTAACCACAATGTTAACTCACCGTTAACAACATCAAGTAACGTTGCTCAGCCAAATTATTTGATTTTGAGTGAAGTCTGTGAGTTGTTTTCTGTGTTGTTTTTGCTCATTGAGATCCACAAAGTGCAGTCATATTAATTTTCTGAGGCTTCTGCAGACACTCAACTGTGTTGGATTTTGCAGAAAATTCTGATAAACATGTTTAATCAGGGCCGCCCCTCCCTACACGCAGAACACACAGCTGCGTAGGGCCTCACAATACATGGGGGGGCTCATTTTTACCGACGGCATGGCGCGCGCGTCGCCCGCGGTACGTGCGCGATGCCCGTGATTCCAGGAGGAGAGAGAAAAGCGACCTGTAATCTGACACCCCACTGCACGCATAGCTGCAATGATTCACAGCAATCTGCATGTGACCAATCAGTGGTCAGATGCACCGACACAGGAGCCAGAGAAAGAACCGATGACGCGGCCCACCGCGTCATTGGTGGGCGGACTTACATAGCTGTGTCCAGGGGCGCCGCCAGGAATTTTGGGCCCCATGAAAAAAAAATCAATTGGGCCCCCTCGGCGCAGCGATTGTCACCACATCTCCAGGACCTAAGTGTCCCATCAAAAGCTTTACATAACTCAAATGAAAGGCTTTCAACTGTCTTGCTTTTTGTAGTTCAATAATAGTGCAAGCACAATAATTTACTGCAGGTGATTTGTACACTCAAGTCTGCATACAGTATGCAGTTCACTATGTGATGCAAGATTAAAAGCCACCATAAAATGTGCTAAAGTCCATCTTTTACAGTCTCAATGTATTTTTATTTTAAACTCTCCAAATGGCAAACTCTCTTAACATTTATGAAGGATTTTTTAAAAAAAGAAAAGCAAACAAACTTAAATATATATTAACTTTTCAATCAAAATTAAAGCATCATCTTAAAACAATGAAAACAGCAGATTGTTGAACATAACTGCACAGAAAATAAAGTTGACAGGGAATTTCTCCATCCATCCATCTCCATATAGCCATGCCAGTTGTCACAACTGGCCCTTGTTCAGCCTGACTCACCAAGAGCCCAGCGCCGAGCCTTCTGGCTAGCAAAGTCACTGATCAAGTCTCTGAAGTCTAGCTTTCTAGCCAACTGACTTTCAATTGACAACATGGCGAGACTGCAAAGCCTGTCCTGAGACATAGTGGACCTCAAATAGTTTTTTATCAGTTTTAGCATACTGAAAGCTCTCTCCCCACCAGCAACAGTCACAGGCAATGTACAAAATATACGCAAAGCGATGCAGACTTCCCCAAAAATGCTGTGTAGCTGCATCTTGTTAATTGCATTCAGGAGGCCAAGAGGGGACAAGTTAGGAGGGAAAGTGGCAGCATATACTGTGTTCAGGTGTCTTATTTCATTTTCAAACTCGGACGTGAGATCTTTGGCATACTTCTTGATAAGTGGTTGGCACACAGAAGGGACTTTATCTTCACTGATCTGCCCAACTTTTAAAACAGCAGAGAATTCCTCAACTATTTCAGCAGTGGTGTGGAACCTGGTCTCCAGATCACTTATGATGCTGTCCATAGCAGTATAAAACACTGTGTTCCGAAACACTGTTGCTGCACTGTCCTGAGCTGTCTCCTCTTGAGAGGTCTCATCATGGAATCTCTTCCTTTTCTTTTGCCGACTGTGTTCCTTGCTAAACTGAGGTATGACATCTAGCTGTGTCGCAATCAGTGTTGCCTCAGCCAGGAGTGACTCCCATCCATCTCTAAGAGTCTGCATCTCTTTTGTTAAGGCACTGATATTGGCTACCTCTGTGTCAAGAGAGATTTTTCCAGACTGCATAACCACATTCCTGTCATCAATGCACTGCAGTACTTTGAGCCAGACAGTGAGCAGAACAATAGAATTAAATGACATGAAGTAGTTCTTCAGACCACTAGCCTCTGATCTGGCCTCGCTGGTGAGACTACATGCAGTGAGTATACTGTCAAGGGCCTCAATGACTGAAGGAAGGTGTTGTGCTACAGGTTTAACAGCCATGATTCGGGCACTCCAGCGGGTATCTGAGAGGTGATGTAAAGAGCAACCTGTTTTCTCTTTGTAGATGGCCCAGCGTTCTGGGCTGGCACTAAAAAGTGAGTAAAGGCAATTGATGCAGCCAAAAAATGTTGCTACTTCAGGGCTTATCTGTGCAGCATGCACACCCACAAGATTTAGGGTGTGGGAGGCACAGGGTGAAAATGTAGCTAGATGATTTTTCTTTAATATCTGAGCTTGGATTCCCTTGACCCTTCCTGACATGTTTGCCCCGTTGTCATATCCTTGCCCTCTGCAGTCTCCAATGTCTATTCCTTTGTCATCAAGCACATTTTCAATCATTTCTGCTATCTCACTTCCTGTTTTTTTATGAAAGTCCTTAAATTCTAAGAAGCGTTCTGTGATCTCCCAGTCGTCTGTTTCTTTGTTATAACTCACATATCTGATTAGCACCACATTCTGCTCAGTGTGGGAAATGTCTGGTGTAGCATCACAGATGACTGAAAAGTAGATAGCCTCTTCCCTTTCCTTTAAAATTGTTTTCAAAACTCTTCTGCCACATAAATCAATAAATTCATTCTGAATGTCAGAGCTCAGATAATGTGTCAGCCTGGTTCCTTTTTTTTTGTCCCTGACTTTTTGCAAGTGCTCATTAAGCAGTGGATCGTAATGAGCCAAAAGCTCTAGTGTGCCTAAGAAATTTCCATTTTGGATATCATCTAGGTCTTTGGTTTTACCTCTGAAAGGTAAATTCCGTGATGCCAAGTGTAGTGTCACATCCAGGATTCTCTGCAAGAGAGCTCTGTTTTTCTTAGTTTCTGTTTGGATCTGCTTTTGCAACTGAGAGTCAATGCCACTAACTGCCATTACTGACTGTTGCAAGTTCTTCCATTTCAAGTAGCACTCTCTGTGTGCCGTAGTCTTCTCATGTTCAGGGAATTTATCATACATCCGACGCCACTTTACATCAGACAATTTATATCCCTTTTGGCTGTTTAGTGCACTCAGAGAAGGTCTTTTTAGTAAATGAGAAAAAAGCACACATGGGATGCAATACAGTGCATTAGAGGATTTGCTGTACATTATCCAGTCTCTCTTCACCTTTTCCCTCCCATTGGCTGCCTTACTGTACAATAAGTATTCTGGGAATGGTTTTCCCTCAGAATCATGTGGCAGTACATCTTCATCATCTCTGGTGGCCAGTGCTTTCACAAGAGCTTCTCTGTCTTTATCAGTTAAATGTGCTGGCCACAAACCTGGGTCAACATCTATTACATGACACTGTCTGTCTTCTTCCAACTGTCTCTCTTTCCCTTCTTCCTCTACTTCCATACTTGTTCCTCTTTCTGTCTGAGTGGGCCCTGGCTCTGTAGGATGCACACAATGCATGTGATATATACATACTGTGATATATACAGTATATATATTAAAATATGCCATACACCAATAAAGGACAGTTAAATGTGCAGGCCACAAACCTGGGTAAACATCCTTTTCTGGACACTGTCTGTCTTCTTCCACCTGTCTTTCTTTCAATTGTTCCTCTACCTTCACACTTGTCCCTCCTTCTATCTGAGAAGGCCCTGGCTCTGTAGGATGCACACAATGCATGTGATATATATATATATATATATATATAGTTCACTACAGTTCAGTACTACAGTACAGTTCTGTATCACCATCACTTGATAACATATAGTACATTTGATTACCAATAGTTTTTTTTTGTTTGTTTGTTTGTTTTTTTGTGGTGTGTGTGCGTATGTGTGTGTGTATGTGTGTGTGTGCAAACTTAACTCAAATAATTGACCTTCATGATGGGAATAATAAAGTCTGTATCTGTCATTTGACAGCCATAATTCAATCTAAATGAACATATCAAACTGGATAATTTTAATACTGTCTGTAACTTACATGCAGGCTGAGGTAAGCTACTCACTGTTTCCAGCTGTCCAGCATCCAGTACAGACAGTGGGGTGTTTTAATTTATTTATTTTTATTTTTAATTTTATTTCATAATGATCATTAAGTGAGAAAATAACTTGTGTTTAAATTTATGTAATTAATAAATATTTCTTTTTTTGTTATGGTAAAAAGAGCAAGAGAGATAGAAAAATGCCCACAGACTCCCTGCAATGATGCTAAGTGGAATATCATTAACACAGTGTTGCTCACCTTCTTCACTGGGACAGGGAGGGGTGCAGGTATGGGGAGACTGGGATGCTGCTGACTCATCTGTTGCTAAGTCTGCTCAAAGGGGCAGGGACAATGATTTAATATGAATATCTTGCAAAACGTTTTCCTGCACTGATTAAATGTTGATGAAATAGGCTAACAGTAGTCTGTGGGTATCTAGCTTAGTTCACTATGGACATTTAGCTAACAGGTTAATACCACTCACAGACAGGCTACCCACCTTTCCTGGTGAAAAAGTCAGTAAGGGGTTGACACCCCTTCTTCTCTCTCTCCTCTCTCTCTTTTCTCTCTTTCCTTTTTTGAAATCCTGACTTTATTTTCCTGGGCAACATTTTGGTCGCTGTTGTCGCTTCACTGAAATTAATTAAGCACACCGTCACCGGCAAGTGAGCCAGCGCAGCTGCAGGACCGAACCATTTCATGCAGATATGGAGGGGTGAGTGGTCGGTCAATATGGATGTTTATATATATATATATATATATATATATATATATATATATATATATATATATATATATATACACACATATATATATATATATATATTTACTCGATGATGGTTTAATAATTTTATATTAGTTTTCACCTATTTTTTGGGGCCCCTGTCAGGCAAGGGCCCTTGGAATCTTCCTAACTTTTCCCCCATATACGGCGCCCCTGTCTACACGTGTGCAAATGAGCATACCAGCTGATGGTTGATCGGCCATCAGCTGGATTGTGGAGTACAATAAAACACATCTAGAATTGAAGTGAGCTTACAGATCTTGTGCAAATGAGCATACAGTCTTTAGGCTGATGGGCCATACACTGAATGTCGAGCTCAATACAACACATATAGAATTGAAGTGAGCTTTACAGATCTTGTGCAAATGAGTAGCCTAGGCTATACAGTCTTTGCTGGTCTTTTTTGTTGTTTTGAACAAATATGTGCAAAACAAGCCATTTTTATGAGACATGATGGCAACATATAGCCTATAAAAAAGCTGATCTTATCTGTTCAGCTTTAATGTGACAAAACAGGGCAAAACACAGAAGATGACAAGTAAGTGAAAGATCTGAAATATCGAAATATTAAAAACACTGAGACGTGACAAGCAATTCTAAATCTGACAACAGCTTAAGTGATTTTCTTATACTTTACATGTTTGATAAGACTCCTGGCCTGAAGCATCTAGCTACATGAAAAAAAATGCAATTGGAACATAACTATTCCAACGTATGCAGGGGCGCGAGGGCCCGTCCAACGCTGCTCGCAGCTTTAAGAATCAATAATCAGACCTCCTGTTCTCCTGTGTGTGTGTGTGTGTGTGTGTGTGTGTGTGTGTGTGTGTGTGTGTCTGTGTGTGTGTGTGTGTGTGTGTGTGTGTGTGTGTGTGTGTGTGTGTGTGTGTGTGTGTGTGTGTGGCTAACTGCCGCCTCTCCCGCCTCTCACCGCAGACACAGACGACACCACACATATTGACCAATCACGTGCGGCTTGAAGAGAAAAGGAAGAAAAAAGAGTGAGTGAGTGAGAGAGAGAGAGAGAGAGAGAGAGAGAGAGAGAGAGAGAGAGAGAGAGAGAGAGAGAGAGAGAAGCGGCTCCTAATCAGGAACCGGCTCCCGTCGTTCAATTCAAAGAGCCAACATTAACCACAATGTTAACTCATCGTTAACAACATCAAGAAACGTTGCTCAGTTAAATTATTTGATTTTGAGTGAAGTGTGTGAGTTGTTTTCTTTCTGAGGCTTCTGCAGACAGACTCATCTGTGTTGATTTTTTTTTTTTTTTTTGAAAATTCTGATAAACATGTTTAATCATTATAGCTTCTATATCTGTGCATACATCCTGCATTAGTTACTCAGGGTTCAGACCGAAACAACCCATCAAAAAATGAGACACTTCCTGTTCAAATTTAAAACAAACCTCGAGGCTGGGCGAAGTCAAGCAAGTTGTGCTGGTGCCGTTCATAAGGTAGCACGAACCTTCACTTCCTGTGTCAGTGTCTAAAAATAAACTAATTGAACAAACTAACTGAGAGAACAAACCGTTGGTGAAAAAGGAATGATTAAACAAAACCAAACTAACAACAACAACAACAAAAGCAGTGGGAACCAAATGTATGTAGGCTAAGTGAATTTATACACTGAAGTTCAAACAAACTGCACAATTTCCCATTTTTTTATCTTCCCCTTCAGTGTCACAGTTTATATGGGCCTCACTGGTTCAGATTTTTCCCATAATGAAAAGAACATTTTGTCTACATCTTGTACACAGTCTAACCAATGCACTACGCATATTTCAACTTTCCACTTCAGCTTTGTTGACCCAACTGGGAAACTGATTCTACACCCCGAAACAACAACAAGACAACAAAAACAACACAGAACAAACTACCGGCGGCAGTCAGTCAGGGCACTGGGTTGAATTTTATCTGCTGTCCCTTACTTTAGATGTTTTTTTTTGTTTGTTTGTTTGTTTGTTTTTTGTTTGTTTGTTTGTTTTTTAACGCTGCTTTGTTTGTACAATTACTATTTCATTTCTATGCTTCTATTGTCCTTCTTTTCTGTCTATTGTTTGTCCCATTTTTTTTTATGAAGCACTTTGGTGAAAAGGATGTTTGGTTTTTAAAGTGATATATGAATGAAACTTGAAACATGACATTGTTCCCTCAATTACATAGATGTTTTC
Organism: Myripristis murdjan; assembly: GCF_902150065.1. NCBI lineage: Eukaryota > Metazoa > Chordata > Actinopteri > Holocentriformes > Holocentridae > Myripristis > Myripristis murdjan. Next base: position 10,303,350 of record NC_043980.1, read on the forward strand.
TTTAATTCCCCCTTCCTCCTCAAGACTGTCCTTTCCGTTCAGAAGTGAGCAAGACTTCCTCTGTACTGATTTTAAGTTAAGCACTAATGCCATCTAGTGGTCATAATGAAGCCATGACTAACTCTAACTAGATGCCTTACAAACCTCGCAACATGTAATTCTGTTTCCTGAGAAACTGCTCTTCAGCAGTGATATTGAGTTAATTATCATATCATATCATATCATATCATATCATCAGTCACACACGTCCAATGATGCATTTTGGTAATGATTAACAAAACAAGATTACTATTCCTGAACTACATCTACTTGGCCTGCATCATGAGCATCTGGTCTTGTTGTGATTCTCAGTCATTTATTGAGCTGAGGATGTTTTAATGTGAGACACAGCCAGTCATCAACTGATCCACTGGAGAGAGAATTAAGCCCATGAAGTTTATCAGTTTTCCCATGATGGACTTTCATTAGATATCCTCTGTTATGATGGAGGTTCCTGTCTGACCAGAGCTATTGGAAACTGCCTGGAAAACCTGACATTTAATTAAAAAATTTGTTTAACATTTCATTTATTTCCAGTGTTTTCCTGTGACCACACAGGTCTCCCCATCTCAAAGACCTGCAGATCCTGAAATAATTACATTATTCTGGACTTCAGTGGAGAGTTTCAGTGTCAGGTGATGGTTCTAATGGTTCTAATGCTGTTTAAGAAACCCACCGTGACATGAATGTTTGCAAACATCAAACATGTTGGCAATGGTATCATCCCTCAAAACCCACACTAATTAAATTCTATACAGTGAAACACTATATTACACTGCAAACTCTCCCAATCGATATTCCTACTATTATTCCATGTTTTCTTTCTCTGCACAGGAGTTTGTTGGGATTGTGCCAGAGGACGCACAGGCCCAGCTCTATTAAAACACCGGTCACATGATGTTTGGACCTGACTGTAACCTTGGCAATAAGTCATGGTGCCTTTGAGCCTCTAGCTGCCAGCAGAGGTCACCCTCAGGCCCAGGTCATGTGTAGCAGGGCTTCTCTTCCTGCCGTGAACACCCAGCTGCATCTGATTCATCTTTAGCTCTAATCTTTAAGTTCCTGTGTCTTTGCTTGGTCATTTGACTGATGATTTTGGGTTTGTTTGGTTTTTCTGTCACCCGATTCTTTACTCAACTGTATTTTTGTTCCTTGGTTGAAGCTAGTTTCTGTGCTCAGTTTTTCCAGGTGGATTGTTGTTTTGTCTCCAGTCTCCAACAGTATCTCTCTCCAGTGATAAATTTGCTCTACTGATTTTTTATTATTTTTATTTATTTATTTATTTATTTATTTATTTATTACAGTTTTGGCCCTAAATGGCAGTGAAAACTAAAGCTCTGAAAAAGACACCCAGAAACTCTACAACATGACATCAGTAAAATGAACTGACAGTGCGTGTGTTTACTAGGCAGGCTTCATTTATAAAAATGTAAATGACCAGTCGCCCCTGCGTACAGTGATGGCTTTTTCGTGGGAAGCAACGCACGGTTTGGCTTTCAGATTTTGTTTTTATATCTTTGTGAAGCAGCATTAATACCAGATGAAACCTGATACTTTCCACTTATTCAACTGTAATTATGTATTATTATGATTACAGATGATAATATTAAAGCGTGTGTTAAATACTTCTACTAAAAAATGGACAGTCAACAGCAAAGGAAGTGAAAATGGAGAAGTGGAGAAAAGAGCCCTGCATCGTTATTAGGAAATGCTCCATATAGCATTTCCTAAAAAACCGCCAAAAACTTTCCCATGAAGCAGAAATCTCTGCTCTGCCTCTCCTACTGCTGACGGGAGCTGTCAGACTTGGTTTTGTTGTCTTTTCAACTTGTTTGTTCTTGCTGAATTTGCAATCACACATCAGTTACGTGACCAGGTTGGACTGGTTGAGCAACAAATATCCAAACAGTGAGAGTTGTGTTCATTCTGATCTGTGATATGCAGTGTACCTCGCTCATAAAGGAGTAAAGTAAAAGGAAACATGTAGTGGAAGCCTGAAATAAAAATCAAAAGTTCTACTCATAAGAGACTTCAACAAAACTGAAACATGTCTAAAATGTTGAGAACATTAAGACATGAGGTTTTTGTGGCAAGCTTGCATCTTTTGCATTATTTGTGAAATCATACAAATAACTTGTGAGTGTGGAAAACCAGCAACTGTGAATTAATAGGCCTAGCTCATGAATATCTGCCTTTTGCACCTCGGTATTCTTGTGTTTTATCCTTCAGCCTCACAAACCAAAGCAACACCCAGCTTGTCATATCTTCCAGATGAATACTGAACACTGTGAATACACCAGTCAGCAGCACACCAAATATATTTTTTTTTTACCTCAAAGAACAAAAATGTGACATAACTTGAATTAATGCATGAAACACAAGCAAGAATCACAATTAAATAAATAAATAAAAACTGCTAAAGTAACTGCCAAGTTATTTCTTGCAGTTTGTTCTTACCTTGGACTGAGACCTGCAGCAGAACAAAACTAGAACTGACAGCACTGTGAGTGGAGGGAGTTCTTGTCATACAGAGGAGGAGTGGCTTAAATACTCCCAATTTACTTTCACATTTACAGTTTTTTTCAATTGCTTACACACAAAACCTTTATATATCACACTATTTCTAAACTCTTTCACTCAAACCTCACAACTTCACCTCAAATCAGCAAAACCATAAACTAATTCTCAGCCTTGACACAGTTTTCAATTTAGCTATTCACTTTTTGCAAATCAGTACACACAATTCTCTAGCTAACACACAAAAATCTATCAGGAAGTAACTTGATTTCCCACAACCAATCAAAATACCACACTTATTCATCAGTGCCTCAGACTCTGTCCTCACATGTGTAAACAATAATTGCTTTACTGAACACCAACCAATCACTCCTTGACATAGGCCTGTAAATAGGTCAAAGGTCAAACTATCTGTCATACAACAATGCAGAGAGAGCCAGGGGAGTCAGGATGTGGGAACCGTCTGTCTGCGCTGAGCGCTTCACCCTGAACCGGCAGTTACACACACACACAGTAAACACACACACAGTAAACACACACACACACACACACACACACACACACACACACACACACACACACACACACACTCACACACTCACACTCTCCTCCATATGTGATGGTTGGTGTACTTTGCTTTGATTTTTTACAGTTTTTTTCTATCGCTTACACACAAAACCTTTATATATCACACTATTTCTAAACTCTTTCACTCAAACCTCACAACTTCACCTCAAATCAGCAAAACCATAAACTAATTCTCAGCCTTGACACAGTTTTCAATTTAGCTATTCACTTTTTGCAAATCAATACACACAATTCTCTAGCTAACACACAAAAATCTATCAGGAAGTAACTTGATTTCCCATTTCAAACACAACCAATCAAAATGCCACACTTATTCATCAGTGCCTCAGACTCTGTCCTCACATGTGTAAACAATAATTGCTTTACTGAACACCAACCAATCACTCCTTGACATAGGCCTATAAAACTATCTGTCTTGAACAATGGATAACAATGCAGAGAGCCAGGGGGGTCAGAGGAAGACGCAGAGGACGAGGAGTCCAGGTTCGTGGAGGACGCTTTGGAATAGTGATGGGTCGTTTGCGAACGGACCGGCACCTGATTGGGAGCTGTGTTTTGTTTTTTGTTTTTTTTCCAGGAGCCGAATTATTTTTTTTTTTCTGCGAAAACCGCACGTGATTGGTCAAGATGTGGGGTACCGTCTCTCTCTGCTGAGCGCTTCACCCCGAACCGGCAGTTACACACACACACACACACACACACACACACACACATACATACACACACACACACACACACACACACACACACACACACACTCTCCTCCATATGTGATGGTTGGTGTACTTTGCTTTGATGCTGTACAATGCTGCATCCACAACAGCAACTGATTTATTCAAAAAATTAAATATTTTTGGTTCCATTATTGCTTGTGTTGACTTCTATTTGCATGCTACTATATTTTCACTCTTATATGGCAATATATCAAGAAAATCCATTGAAACAAAAGAGCTTTAGATTTAGAGCACCAGTGTGTAAATGATATACACAAGTATGTGACACAATGGGAAATGTGTTTGTGATGTGAGACAAATGCTTGCTTTTGAGATGTGTTTACAATATTTTGAATACTGTGTTTCATTTTGCAGTAGATAGGGCGCTTTTTGCATTTTGTGTGAGCAGTAGTTGGATTTGTGTGTAAAGTTTTGAGAAAAAGACACAGAGCTTTGAAAATGTGTGTAAGCAATTGAAAAAAACTGTAAGTGCTTTAGGATAACTACTGATTCACACCTAACCGTTGAAAAACACGTTATTTGCTCATTCACTCTTTGATATTGCATAACCACTTGGTCCAAAGCAGGAAAAAAACAGTATGCAGTTTCTACAAAATAACACACCAAATATTGGACAAAAAGCCTACAAGGTGTCATTGCTGTCATATAATCACAAAGTACAACCTTTTGACCTCTGATAATTTAATCCACCTTTTACAAAATCCTGCCTCATGTTCAGAATCACTCACAGTCTCGGTCCTCCCCCGCTGACAGAGTTTGCTTCACTCTGTCAGATAACATCAGGCAAACAAGAGCATCTATTATATTACACACTAACCTTTGATTTGAGGGAAAAAAGTAGATAAGATCAACATTTTATAAAAAAGGCTTCCCGTGAACTCAAAACTGCCAGTAACAGTGTGTGCGTGTGTGTGTGTGTGTGTGTTTGTGTTGTCAGGTTGTCGTCCAGATTACAGTTTTTTTCAATTGCTTTCACACATTTTCAAAGCTCTGTGTCTTTTTCTCAAAACTTTACACACAAATCCAACTACTGCTCACACAAAATGCAAAATGCGCCCTATCTACTGCAAAATGAAACACAGTATTCAAAATATTGTAAACACATCTCAAAAGCAAGCATTTGTCTCAAATCACAAACACATCTCCCATTGTATCACATACTTGTGTATATCATTTACACACTGTTGCTCTAAATCTAAAGCTCTTTTGTTTCTATGGATTTTCTTGATATATTGCCATATAAGGGTGAAAATATAGTAGCATGCAAAAAGAAATCAACACAAGCAATAATGGAACCAAAAATATTTAATTTTCTGAATAAATCAGTTGCTGTTGTGGATGCAGCATTGTACAGCATCAAAGCAAAGTACACCAACCATCACATATGTGTGTGTGTGTGTGTGTGTGTGTGTGTGTAACTGCCGGTTCGGGGTGAAGCGCTCAGCAGAGACAGACGGTACCCCACATCTTGACCAATCACGTGCAGTTTTCGCAGAAAAAAAAAATTGGCTCCTGGAAAAAAACAAAAAAAAACACAGCTCCCAATCAGGAGCTGGTCCATTCGCAAACGACCCATCACTATTCCAAAGCGTCCTCCACGAACCTGGACTCGTCGTTCTCTGTGTCTTCGTCTGACTCCCCTGGCTCTCTGCATTGTTATCCATTGTTCAAGACAGATAGTTTTATAGGCCTATGTCAAGGAGTGATTGGTTGGTGTTCAGTAAAGCAATTATTGTTTACACATGTGAGGACAGAGTCTGAGGCACTGATGAATAAGTGTGGTATTTTGATTGGTTGTGTTTGAAATGGGAAATCAAGTTACTTCCTGATAGATTTTTGTGTGTTAGCTAGAGAATTGTGTGTACTGATTTGCAAAAAGTGAATAGCTAAATTGAAAACTGTGTCAAGGCTGAGAATTAGTTTATGGTTTTGCTGATTTGAGGTGAAGTTGTGAGGTTTGAGTGAAAGAGTTTAGAAATAGTGTGATATATAAAGGTTTTGTGTGTAAGGAATTGAAAAAAACTGTAAAACTGCTAGTCCAAGCGGTGCTACAGATTGAGACGCCCTCTCTCCACACCTTGTATCAGCTGAAGGTCATGGCAAGGTCCGATCAGCCCGATGGATTTGAAATCACCAGGGAATATGAGAACATTCCTGAGCGTCCGGCGAATGATATGACTTTGGGGACCAGAGAGAACCAAAAACATGGTGACCAATTGTTTTGTTCTCACACTAAGAGAGGAGAGGTTTTCTCCATCTTAGAGAGGGAATTTAAGGAAAATGTAGCTGATAGTCAGTGTCAATGGAAAACATGAGGCTGAAAGTTTATGGTTATGTTTTTTTCATATGCTGTAGGTGTTAGTACATTTGTAGTATTTGTGTGTGTGTGTGTGTGTGTTTTGTCTTCACAGGGAAAGTCCTCTACAGAGCTCTTCTTGGGAGCTTTGTGCTGCTGTGTAGCCTTCAAGTGTCGCTCAATATTTGTCTGAGACTCCTGCACAGTGAGTGAAAACATTTTGTGGCAGTTTCCTTCCAAAAAAAAAAATGCACACCTGGAGTATTGAGGTGCAGGTCAGAACAGTGAAGACTTGAAGAAATGCATGAAGATAACCAATATTTCAGCTGCAAGCCTCCCTCATCAGGGTCAGGACTTTGGCTGCTATCTGAGCTTGGAGTGTGTGGTGACATTTTGCTTCCCTCAAGTCTACTTTCTCTCCATACCACAAGTTATTTTAAACACTTAAAGGTGTAGTCTCTAGCCTCTTCTAAACATCAATAATTTCTTCCATAGTTTCTGCAGCTGTGAGTTTTCCACTATAATTTTTTTAATGATTTATGATTTAGTCCACTCTTCCCTTTGAGCTTCCCTTAATTGATAGTAATCACACGTGCAAAAATGTTGCATCATGTCTAATAAGCACTGCCATAACTGCTCATTTCTGTCAAACACACAGAGGCTTGCTTTAACCCTTCTATTATGTTTAACTCAATGTTTAACGTCTCTAAATAAATGATTAACATCATTTTTGTTGCCTCATATTTAATGAGTTTAACTAATGTAATTGGTTCTACCGGGTAAACATGAAATACACATGATGCTATGTTTTCAATGTCCTATACACACCCTGTACGCATTGGTTATAAATAACAAAAATCTGTACTTAGAAATAATATAAAGCCATTACAACACCAAAAATTTCTTTACAATTTTTGGTCAGCTTACCTGGTCATCATAAAGAGCAAGATGGAAAGTGTGTGTGTGTGTGTGTGTGTGTGTGTGTGTGTGTGTGGATATAAATAGATATAGATAGATATATACTTTATTGTCACCCTAGGGGGAAATTTGGCTTGGACTCAGCACAGCCAGACCCATCAACACACACATGATACATCATACATAGGAAACATGCAGTAAACATACAATAATACAATAAAAATACATGAAGTCATAAAATCATAAAGTGCTGTATTTGCACAAGGCTATCACCCCTGAGAGAGAGAGGGAGAGAGAGAGAGCGAGAGAGAGAGAGAGAGAGAGAGAGCTGTAGAGTTACTGTTTAAGACTTCTGTTCAGAACACGGACTGACAGAGGCACAAAAGAGTTCTTGTACCAGTTCAATCTGGACCGCTGAGCTCAGTATCACCTGCTTGATGGAAATAGCTCATACTGTGGGTACAGAAAATGAAATGGGTCCTCCAGGATTCTCCTCACCTGATTCAGCATACATTTGTCCAACAGAGATTGTATGTTATCATGATCCTTAAGGCCAATAATTAGGGGCCGGGCAGCCATGCCGCCAGGTCCCTCTTATATTCCTGCATCTTCTTGTCTTCTTCCGAGGAAGTCCTACTTCCCATGCGTGAAAACTCACCAAACTTTGCACAAAGGTCTAGTTCCATGCCAGATTTCCCTCAGCTGCAAACACAAGCCAGTATTCCTGATGGTGGCGCTACAGCAAGCCTCTAAATTTCATAACTTTGAAAATTTATAACAAATCAACCATATGTGCTACAGCTTTGCAACTTTCACCAAAATGTAGGCCTAGCCCCAATACTGAAGAAACCTTTGGACACTTTACACTTAAACATCAGTTTTTCACTTATGGAGCAAATCAATCATCGTTAAAAACAAATTACCAACATCTCCAGGCTGTCTAGATGCAATGTGTTTTTTTTTTGTTTGTTTGTTTGTTTGTTTGTTTTTTAACAGTGGTTTAAAGTCTGCCTTTCCATGCATAGGCGGCTGCTATCATGTGACTGGCTTAGTCAATTTGTGAAGCCTCTTCTTATTCTCCACTTGTTGCTCAGAATTGCCTAAAATTGCCCGGCTCCGACCATTGCTGCGCAGCAATTTATTTTACTTTGCTGCTCTGATACAGAAGTCCATTAGAGGGCAGCATCGCATCAACAATGAGCACCAAGAATTCATACATTTTCATCACAAGTGGTCTCAGTGTGAAGCTTATCTACTAATAACTCATTTTTTCAAATTTTAATATGATTTTTTTTTTTTTTTTTTTTTTTTTAAATAGAGAGAGGCTCGGTGATTTTACACAAAAAAATCCTCAATTTAGTGTCTTACTGCACTTTTGCTGTTCTTGAAGGTGTATTATTTCATTTCTTGACTGGTGCTTTATATTCAACTCTTGATCCTCCTTAACTCCGTCTTTGTCTAAAGGTAGGCTACCTTAAACATCAATTTAAAATGAAAAGAACAACACAAAGTGTGAAGGCGGCAGCTGCTTGTTGTGTTTTGATTCGTCTCATCAGTAAGAGCTGCTCTCTAATAAATAGTGATTGTGTGTCGCACTGAACTGCATCCTCTCAGCCACTTATCCTCGAATAGCCTACTGACCGTCTTCATCAGTGTCATCTACATTATAAAAAGTTTAAACATCCACTTTATTTTTTGGTTGACCGCTTCCATCCACCAGAGGGCGTCGTTACATGAGCAGCTGGAGGAAAGGGTCACCATGCACCTCGCTTCTGTCTTCAACTTCACATGAACATTTTATGGCACTAACGCCTCTCTTTTACTGATAAATATCCCTGTTTCATACACTGGAAAAGAATAGCAAAGAAACAATATGGAGACATGAGGAGCAGGAATAATTAGCCGAGTTTGGTAGCCTACTGCACATTAAACATTTGGATCTTCACACAGAAAATAAGTACACAATCTCAACATGAGGTAAAAACAAACAAACAAACAAACACAACCCCAAAACACACAGCAAACATAACTTGTCAACAGTGGTAGCTCCATATTAGCTGCAAACCCATCAGCTAATTAAAATAATAGCCTGAGGGAAAGTAGACACAACTAGCACAACACTAGCCTAGCATAACAAATAGATAGATAGATAGATAGATAGATAGATAGATAGATAGATAGATAGATAGATAGATAGATAGATAGATAAATAGATAGATAGATAAACAATGCAATAAATACACTCAGTCCAAATTAGAAATGAACAAATACACACTGTAGGCTATTTACAAATTAACCTGGTGTAGCCTGAAAACTTACAAATTAGCTTACACTTACAAATTAGCTTGTGCAGGAGAAAAACACAGCAATAAAATAAAAATGCCCTAATAACTTTGAAGGGGTTCGGCTTTCTTACAATGTCAGAGCTATGCTAACTAGCTAGCTGACATTGGAGGGAAATAACCAAATTTTCTGAACACAAACACTTTTAAACTTAAGGGCCAGACCTCAAAACATAATTTATTTACATTTTACTGAAGCAGAAGGTTTCTGGTGTAATTAAAGGTTGACTCCAGGAAATACAAAGCAAGTAAAGTGTGTGTTTGGTGAGGAACAATAAGCTCGGCTACATACAGAAAATTATTATTAAAGCTCACTGAGTTCAACACACATTCACTTCAGCTAAAGGAACAGAGTGAAATTATGGGTACAGGCTATTTGAACTGCAATATGTTGTCTAACAAGCTGGAAATAAAAAATATTCACTCGTTTATTGCAGTCAAGTGCTCTGTCCTTTAGGCCTGCCTGTAGCAGAGACAGTAAATTTACAAAAACTCTCTTTTTCTCATGTTATAACATTTAAATCACACCAATGTCAGAGTTTGTCTTTTGCAGATCTTCATAAGCAACACAAACCGGTCAATTGCCCGGTCAGTTCCTTTGAGAGTATACTGTAAAGGATCATGTTACTCCAATGTGCTATTTTTTACATGTAAGTAGATGTTTATACTAGCACCACTAACTTCGACTTCAGTAAAACATCATTTGGGCTGTGGTCGTAGCATTCAGCCACACAAGGTTCTTTCACATCTACGCCATCGAGGATGTATACTCACCTCCATGATTCAGCATTATCAGATTTTTTTGTTTTGTTATTCCTGCTGCAGACAGTCCCTTTCTTCACCCAGCCCCTTCACGTATGCACAGTGAGAGCTCTCATCTAAGTGAGTCCACCACAAAGTCAAGGTGTGGGTTTCATAACCTCGGCATTACTCACCTGTAGGACTCCTGTCCATGTGCTGCTGAGCGCCTCATCAGGACTTTCCTCTCCTTTAAACCCCCTGCATCACACTTATCATGACGCTGATGCAGTGCTAATGAGCATCTAATGAAGCTCTACAGTTGCAGTGTCCCAGGAACAAGGCTTACATGATCTTTACAAAAACAACTTTATTTTTAAAGTGCCATGATGTACATTGATCATCTCCACACGGATATCCTTCTTGGTGTGTGACAGCTTTAAAACCTGGACAGTGTTAACAGTAACTCCCTTCTTTGTTGTATGTATCAGCTTGGCGCTACAATAACAATTGACATATGAAAAATACTTAAAACAGGGTGTTTCCACAGACACAGCATACAAAAGTTAATCTTGAAAACACTTGGCTACACTTGGAGAGACAAAGAATAAACATGGAAAACATATATTAGCTCTATGAATAATAAAATGTATGTTAATGCGATGTGTGTCAGCACCTGTTGACAGGAATGGTGAAAGCTATTTACATTTTCCTGAAGCAGAAGTAAAGGCTATTGGTGTAATTAAAGCTATATACAGATAAATTATTATTAAAGCTCATTTAGTTCAACACACACTCACTTCAGCTATAGGAACAGTGAAATTATGGGTATAGGCTATTTGAACTGCAATATGTTGTCTAATAAGCTGGAAATCAGGGCCAAAACCACAAATTCAGCATAGGGGGGACAGACATTTTGGGAATGCCTGAACATTAAATTGCTAATATATTCCAGCAATATTTTAGGGGGGGACATTTTTGGAGTGCCTGAACATTGGGGGGGGGGGAGACTTGTACCTCTCAATGTATATGCGCGTTTGGGCCTTGCTGGAAACAAATATTCACTTATTTTATTGCAGTCATCACATCAGTTGCAGAGGGTCGAGCTGCAGAATCTTCTTGTTTCACATTATAATTTTGGCTCTCATTTAATAAACTTTACCTCATGTAACCTTTATTACCTGCAATGGAGTTCATAAGCGAATAAAACAGAGATATTGCTCAGATTTAAAAACATTAAATTGAGCGCAACATTACACCTACTGAAGGCACTGCTTAGGTCTTTCAGCTTGCATCAAGTACAACATGTGTGTTTCTATGGGCCAGGGTTACAGTCATTGTTTCCTGCTTGCATCGCTGCTTGTTGTCATCAGCATCAGACAGCAAAGCTCAGGATGAACTCACAGACTGCATGCTGAAACTGAAATATGTATCCATCGCTATCGGAAAGTATTGTCAAGATACTTTTACCCCTCCTAACCTCCCACTTATGTGCGCTGGCTTTCTCTCCTCTCACACACTGTATGTCAAGAACAAAACCAAACAAGGACAAAACAGGGAAGCGCTGGTCTAGGCCATAAGGCTGGTGGTGCCAGGGAGGCCACGCTGTTTAGGCCTCATGTTTCCTCTTGTCCTTCTTTAATATGCCTTATTGTACCTTTAGGTAGGCTCGTTTTTTTATGAAGGCCTTTTGAAATTCGTTTGTGATGAAGAGCTGTACAAAAAAATGAGCCTGAACATTTGTCTGGAGATGACTCCAGAGCAGAAAGTCAAACGCCGGCATCAAACTACACAGCTGTTGCATGCGTCTGTGTGTCCTCTGGCATAGCCCTGATGAGGTCCTGTGCAGAGAAAGAAAACATGGAAAGCTAAAGCAAGTTAATGTCAGCATGGGATCCTGCAGTTTAAAAGCCTGTTTTGAAGACTGGGGTCACCCTTTTGGACTGGGGCAAAATTTCAAAAAAACGGATTAAAGCTATCACTGTCGTACTTTTGAAGTTACAATTGGAATAACTGGAGTGATTTGGCACACCTTGCACCACAACACTGAAAAATCTTTTTTATCTTTTATGCGTACCTAAGAATGCATTATTGCCACTGACTGAAATGTTGCATCAAAGTCAAAATTTGAAGTCAAAATAAAGCTGCATTGCTTGAGGAAAAATAAGACTGCTAGTAGCTTCATTCAAGACATTTAAATGCCTAAAATGAATCTAATTTAACTACTTTTCAGCCTTTTAAAAGACAAGATACCCTTATTATCCAGTACGATTTGGTGCAAATGTGTGTCATTGTGAATTAAAATGATAAAGGCTTTCTTCTTGTTATGAGAAAAGGGTCAGTTAATATCAAGGTTAATACTTACGTCCAATTCCCCCACATTTTCCTGCACGGTAGAGGCCCACTGCTATGACAGCAGCAACAAAAAGAGCAGCAAGAATGCCAACTGCTAAGCCGACCGTCAGACCAGTGTTGATGGGAGATGTGGTGCTCTTGAGGGTAGGTGTTGTGACCTTGAGGGGAGGTGTGGTGCTGGATGGGGCTGGATCAGCTTCTGTGAAACAGGAAACAACAGACTTTTGTTCTGCAGCGCTTCAGTCAGGAGGGAGAACCAGCTTGAGACATGCAGCACAAGGTGGGCTTGTGATAAATGGTTGAAATAAATATGTGTTCCTTTGTCAGTATTGATGTTTATATCACTATATGACCTCTATGAAAAAATCTCAAATTAAATAAACAAATTAACATTCATCCCATTTACTTCATGAAACAAGACTCATTATAAAACTTATAATAAACAAATAAGTATACAGTTGTCCCTCGCTATAACGCGGTTCACCTTTCGTGGCCTCGCAGTTTCGCGGATTTTTTTAGTGCAATTTTGCATGCTTTTTTTTTTTTTTTTTTTTTTTTTTTTTTTTACAGCGCATTGTGTTCTGCGTCCTGATTGGCTAAGGGACCATTGTCAATCAATCTCCTCCGTACTCCGTTCGTACTCCTGTACAGTACAGAATGCGTTCATTCTATAATAGCCTACTGGACTTATTTTTCTACGAAGGTTTGAACTTTGAGAGTGTTTAAACAAGAGAGAAAAGTGAGAAAATGTTAATGCCTGTCTGAGAAAAGTGTATAAAATGTGTGGTGAGGGGTTTTACAGTCTTAAAACATCTATAATAATTGTGAAAAAATAAAGCTGACTACTTCGCGGATTTCGCCTATTGCGGGTTATTTTTAGAACGTAACTCCAGCGATAAACGAGGGACCACTGTAGATGTATTCATGACCTCAGTCTACATAAATGTACATCTTCAAAAACAATCTACACACACAGACAACAAAATGCCATGTGTTTCAGATGGAAGAATTATATTTCTGTTTCATAGCTAATTTTGTCTGAGTTCGTGGACCCAAAATTGGTTTTGGGTAGGCTGCAGAAGCTGCATTTCCCACTAATGATCTGGCAAAGGGGGAAAAATGGTGAGGTAATCACAAGGTTTTCCTATAAGCATGGGAGGTGATGATCCAAATCAATTTGGATGTAGTGTTTGAATATAAATGGAGTGCTTTTTCCATTCTTTTATTTTTACTTTTGTCAAATCCAAAAACTTTCAAAGTCTGTGAAATACCTTTATTTCTCTGCCCTTGATAATCACATTACACCTATCACTGAATACCCACACCCATACTGACTTTTCCAGTCTAAACTCCTGGCTTGGTGATTTTACTGCCACAAATATCATTATTTCACATTCAAATATAGGAAGTTTTCAGTCTATTTTTTTCACTCTGTTATATTAGTTATCACTGGATTTACATTTTAAGGTCATATTGCTCTTTGGGTTAGCCATTCCTTTAAATATTCAAGTGCTACAACTCACCAACAATTAGACTGAACGTGTGTGTTGATGATTTCCCATTGAGGATCTGTACTTGGTAAAATGCGGTGTCGTTCATGCTGAGGTTCGTGATGGTGAGAGACCCGCTGTCTTCGTGCAGATGGAGTCTTCCCTTGAATCTGTCGATGTAGTCGAGTTTCAGCTTCCCGTTGAAATATGTGACCAGTGTGTCTGGCTTGTTACTGTCATCTGAGAGAATTGAGCAGGTGATGCCGTCGTCAGTCTGCAGTCCAGTGACTCCGGTCTGCAGCGTGACGCTCTGCCCGACCCTCCGCTGTATAACCTCGGCCTCTCCATGTGCCAGCACAGCCGCCACTGCAAAAACACAAAACAATTTCTGAGTCAAATGCATCAAATATAACACACACACGATGAAATATCAGGAGGGCCATTTTACCTGCAGACACAGAGAGGTGGGCCCCACTGTAGCCCACAAAGCAGTAAACGTAGTAACAGATATTCATGATCTACGCTTTGAGAACGTGTTGGCTTGCGTGATAAGAGGGTCTTGAGTCCTTGAGAGTTTTTAAAAAGTCTCTGATTGTCCGCTTTGGCTTCAGACGTCAATAAGCAGGACTTTTAATACAGTGGAATCTCACGAGAAACTCAAACCAAGTGGAACACCTTCTGGTCTTTTTGGAGAGGGCTGCCCTTTTTGTCGGAGTGTGCCTCATCTAATCTGTTCCAAATTAATTTACTGCACATCAGATCACATTAATTTTAAATGTTAACCTTACATCAGATGAATTATTTATTTAATGCATGAAATTATTAAATCAATTGTCAATTATGTATCATGAAAACAGAGCATTTATGCAACAGCACTAAGGCCGGGCACAGACTACAGGAGTTTTGGGCCGATTTAATCTCGATTCATAGCCTACCTCCCGACCACCGAGTAGAAATATGGAAATATAAAATTGAATAGAAATATGTTTAGCTCATATTATGTGGTGATGTCGAGGGTTTGCAGATCCAGTCTTAAACCTCCCCACAGCTCGAGGACTCATCGGGGCTCGCCCGATAATTTTCAAACATACTTAATAGGCTATTTGGGACTTAAAATCTGGATACGGTTCTGAGCTGGATAACCAACACTGTGTTGGACATAATCCAACCTACATCTTGTAAGGCAGGTGCAGGAAGTTCCTCCGTCTCTGTCTTCTCGGGTAGGCGAGAAAACAACTGTCCATAATGTGTCTTTCAAGTAGCGACACGCAGCATCCAAATCCGCATGAACGCATAGGCTAAATCAGACACTTTTGCATCTCTGTGCTTCATGCGTAAACACGCACAG
The DNA here is from genome assembly GCF_902150065.1 of Myripristis murdjan. Lineage (NCBI taxonomy): Eukaryota > Metazoa > Chordata > Actinopteri > Holocentriformes > Holocentridae > Myripristis > Myripristis murdjan. The sequence goes on from NC_043980.1 coordinate 10,318,715, forward strand.
CCTTTCTCTTAATGGTGAGAGTTACAACCCACCCACTATAAATTAGCACATAGTGCCCTAACAGTCCGATCCGCACATCACTGCTTTCAACACATATCAAAACAGAGAAAAGGAGAGAGGCGTATTGGTCTTCCTGGCGCGATAATAACAATAATAAGAATAAGAATAAGAATAATATGCATCTGATCGAAATCAGAAAGGGGAATCTCTAGTTTAGTCTAATTCTCCAAGACTGCATGATGCAACCCGATGTCTGTAATGTTTTAAAATTCATGTTTTAAAGTAGTTTCCAACATGGAACCCATTCATCTCACGTAAATACTACTACTACTACTACTACTACTTATACTACTTAATAGCAAAACAAGTAATAGTAGGCTAATACATGGCAAAATTACGGTAGGCTATATTACAGTCAGTTCAGAGCCTAAGTTTGAATGAAGGCGCGTTGAAGGCTTTTTGGTATGCTATCATGTGATGCAGCATTTCAGGCCCAAGTGAAATGTGTTTAAAATACCAACAACAATGTGCTGAAAATATAATCTGCCATTTAAGGTGTAATTTCATGTTTTTATGTCTCATGCTGATCCCGGAATAATAATAGCCTATCACGAAAAGTATCAAATTAAGGTGAACCACTTTGGAAGTAAAAAGTCCAGATTTTAGTAGTTACTCACAAAAACTTCATGAATAGCACATTTTGTTAGCATTTGTAGGCTAAGCATTTCTCGAATCGGTCAAAATGTATTCATTCATGCGCAAACCCAGTCGAGAATATTTCAAGGTGCTGAACTTGAGGGATCCTGAACAGATAGTCGGATAGGACCCATTTTATCACAATACAAAGAATCACTAAGTAGTTAAATACTCACTAAATGCAGCTGTGATAAGCGACGTAACACCCCTGGAAAACATCGTGGACGTAAGTAAGAGAAGCAGCAGCAGGACACACACACACGACAGAGAGGAGTGAGGCAAGTGCAGGGAGGGACCGGCAGGCGCATTTTAACTTAGCGCTACTCCTCCCTATATCCTGTCCACCCCAACTGTCTTTGTGCTTCCGGTTGGTGATATACACACACACACGAGCACACAGTAATGTTTGTAGCATAACGTTACTGCTAACCTGCCTTGCACCCAAATTGTTATCAGGCCTGATCATTTACCCAAATCAGGATCCACTCAGCTTGTTTTCATTCTTTTCTAAATGAAACACAATAACATACAGCCTATACTTCTCTCTTGTTATAACAGAGATCTCTTGTTATAACAATAGACTATTTTTTATTGTTAGGCTATAACATGAAACCTTTCATGTCATAACGTGATAACTTATTGTTAAACTTGGAAAGTTTCACATGCCAAAGGGGGAATCAACCAAATATATAATCAGCCATATAAACCCCTGAAAAATGCCCTGAAAATGCCCTGAAAAACCGCCCTCGTCGGGGTAGTAACACGGAAGGGCGCAAGGCAGTAATTTCACCCAGGGCGGCAACATGGGCAGAACCGCCACTGACCCCCAATATTAAATGAGGGCGTTTTTTCAGGGCATTTTCAATGGAAAAAATATCGTCTTATATTCAGATGAATACGGTAATAGAAAACTGCTTTGCAGCGAGGATGATTTTTTTTTTTTTTTTTTTTTGCTCTCATGCCGCCTTCCACGTGACATGAAAAAATGCCCCGGGCGGCTGCCCGCTTCGTCCGTCCCTAAAACCGCTACTGTTAGTGCACAATACTGAGTGACACTGAATTACCCATCAGTGTGGTCCTTCCATGTGAAGGTGCGTGAAATAGGCTAAAATAGGAAATAGGCATTTCACCTAGGCTATTTCATGCACCCGAGCGCTGTCAAGTCACACGTCCAAGAAGGCCTCTAGCAAGAAGTTAAAAACAGGTGTGGATGGAAGGAGAACTTTTCCAATTTTGACAAGGTTAGGGCAGCCTACGAAACATCGATAGGAACAGTTAGCTACTGAGTTGATGCAGTGTGAAATTACTTGACACAAACTGAAACTCATAGTTGGGAAATGATATTTGAAAAAAAAAATGTTGGGCTGTTTAGTTGGAACAATAATGGCTCCAATTTCAAAGAATTGAAATTTTTTGTCAATTATTTGATGCTTCAGGCTTTACAGGGTTAAACAGCAAATAAGCATGTCTTTCTCCGTAGTCAGAAGCATGAACGCCTCAAGACTAGTTTGCGATGTAGGCCTAGTGCTCCAAAATCTAGTCTCGATTCTTTTGATGAATTTATAATAAATGTGTTATTAAAACATGTTGCAGCATCAGCCCTGAGGGTCACTGCACCTGCCTGTAGGCAGTGTTGGATCGTGCAACACCCAAACAGATGGGCTGTTCTTACATCAAGCGGGCCACAGCTGGCAGGTTGGATTTTGTACCCCGCATTTTTCCGTCTCCCCACAGGTTTTCCCCACATTTTTGTCCCCATATTGGCCCGGACCACTCACTAGTGGTCTGGCATCTGGCATTTGCCAGAATTGCCAGATTACCAGTCCAAGCCTGATAATGTTTGTCGAGCCACTTCATGTACAGTAGTAACACACAAAAAAGTCTATTTCTGGCGTAAACATTAAATTGAAAAATATGTCTTCTTGCTTTGTTTTCTGTGGCCTATAAGTGGAGAGAGTAGCAGTGCTAGTGCCACCATAGTGGGAAATGAACAAGAGAAGCCCACTAATTCCGATCAACCCGCAGGTGCAAGACATTTTATGTACAGTGGTGAAAGGGACAGAGTTAACTGTAGCCTATCATATCAGTAAAGTGAAGAAGGTATTGCTTTTTCTGCTCTTGCTTTTCTCTTTGCATAGGTGGAAAGTAAAGAGCCTAGCACAATGACGGCGTTATATTGCGCACACACACACAGACGCACACTTGACACGGCATCCTATTCATTACTAACCCACAAAATTGGCTGACTTAATTTCACTCCAATTCACTGAACACCTCTGAAGAAAGATAAACTGAGTGCAAATATCAGGTCAGCAGTTCAACAGAATTTATTCTTCCAGTTTTAAATCTCCCATAAAGCAGCGCAGCTCACTAAAGAAACCACAAGATTACGACAGCAGAGCTCAATGGCTTGTCAGATAATCCACTATCTAAACCTTATGTTTGACTGAGCAAACACGCCTGCTGGTTTTATTGTCTGACTCTCTATTATAGGTGTCTAAAACTTTCACCGTATGCGGTTTTTATCCAACACCAATCGCGAAATTAGACAGGATGGGAAAAAATTGTCTTGCTTATTCAAAAAATCCCTACATCAACAACGACAACAAAATAAATCATCTTCACATTATATGAGTCTCAGTCCTAAGTTTTTATCAGACCTCTTCAGCATGAGACAGTCCTCTAAGCATGTCTGCAGTCAGAAAATTGTAGCTGCAATTATAAATCCCAGGGGAAAAAATGCCATCAGAACAGCCAAAGTCTGTTATCGCAAAATTCATCTACATATTTTCAATAAAGGAATTCAATGTTTCGATAAAGAATGGACTAACGGGGCATCTCACAGTGTGTAATTACTAATACAAAGCATGTAAGGGAAATATTATGCCACTATATTAATAGGCTACAAAGATGCAAGCTGTGCCATTTGAAACATCGCCTTATCAGTTAATCACGGTGTCCTACGTGATTGTCAACACCTCATTAATAAAATAACTATCATACAAAGCCACCGCTGCAGCAGTAGCTCTCTTCAGATAGAGTAAACTACAACATGATAGATAAGTTGTAGCCTATACTCACTCAGGAGGACTGCAGCGGCCAGTGGCTTCATGTCCAGACGGAACATTGTGGTGTAGGGAGACTGGCTGCACAGAGAAATAGGACTAAACAGCTAAAGAGAGCGTGGACTAAAGCTCAGCGCCGAACACACAGACACAGACTTCCTTTACAGCGAGTTGAGAAACGTATTAACAGGCGCCTCCTTCTGCCTGCATGGTACGCGCGGCTTCCGCGTCCCATATTTGTTTCACCGATATGTAGCCTACGGAAGCGTATTGCTGTCACGCCAGGAAAAGAAAAATATACAAGTATCACGTTCTGCGTCTTTTCTCACCAGCAGAGTCCAGATGGTGAAGGCGAACAGTGCCGTTTCGTCTCCCATCATGACCAGTGTCAGGGCCTCTCAGGGTTGTGAGTGCAGCCTGTCACTGTCTTGTCGCACAGACAAACCTCATCAGTAGCCTACATTCTAAAGCACTCTGATGATACAGCTTCAATATCTCCACATGGACAACCCTGAAATGCACTAACATGGCTTGAATAAAGCGGTAGAATGCAGTGACAATAATGAATAATGAATGAACAACTGCCTTTTCTCCGACGTCTCCGACAAGGCGCTAGTAGCATAAAGAAATTCTGCTCTTATTTTTTTTTTTCTGTGATTATGAAGGTTCCACAGTATTGAAATGACATGTTACAAGAGTTTGACCACGACTTCAAAATGTAAATAGCGGCACCAAATGAAAAACTGTTCAAAGATAGTAGGACAACCTCTTCCAGCTTACTGAGGCTGGCCAACAACATTAGTGTCTCTAACCACAACCATGTTCTGAACAGTGAAGATGTCCAGAGCTGATCAAAGGAGAGACACAGGGCTCCACGTTTTAACAGACTGAAACACTCTTTCGTGTAGGCTACCAGTCAATCCTGAAGTTAGACGAAGAACGCAAACCCAGATCAAATGCCCACTGGAGCGGCCTAATATTTGCACTAAGCAATATGAAATACCACCGGTAAACAGGGCTCACTGTCACGAAGAAAAAGCCTTCATTATTACATGGCTAAATAATTAAAAACCTGGCGCGGCGCGGCGTGGAGCCAGGCTCTACAAAGGATTTTTATTTAAAAAGGAGACGAACTTAAAAATATATTTTACACTGATTGATTGATTCATCTCCAAAGACCACCTGATTCTTGTTTGTCTGATCGAGGGCCCACGCAGCGCTCCCATTGCCCCCTATTTTCTTTCATAGACTGTGTGTGACAGTGCAACAGACATATTTTCACTCACAATGGAAAATAGATAAATCGTCTCTACAAAATCCTACGTACAATTATTGGATATTAGGGACATTTAGTATGAAACAATAAAGTGTCACGTTCTACCAGACGCGCAAGTTACTTTCTGCAGCAGGATGTCAGTCTTAATCTTAACTTTGTTTATTTTTATTTATTTATTTATTTATTTATTATTATTTTTTTTTTTTAAATATACGTGCTATATAATTTTCTTAACTTCTAACTTTACTCAGGGATGCACCAACTCAATTTCGTTGCATGCTGTCCTCAGTAGCACAATGACAATAAGACTTCTTATGTCACTTCAACCCTACACCATATTTTCCAGTGCCAACTGGGGAGTCGGGGCTCTGACGTTTTTTGTTTGTGGCGTGATAAGTCGAAAACTCTCTCAGTGGTTAGCCGCCCACCGCTAACCTGAAACAAATTTACCGAGCATCTGATAAACGAGAAACTTTTTAACTGTCATGTTCTCTACCGCTTCCAATGACACTGATGCAAAAGGGTTCACTCTGAATTTTAGGTTGTGAATTATTGTATACTTTTAACTGGACAGAGTCCATGGACATTTCATTTTCTTTTGTTTCATTTTATTTATTTTAATTGTTGCATTTTTTTTCTGTGACTTTACATAAGGCATAAAAGGACATGAACCTTGAATTGCCATTGTACTGTGACTTGCTTTTTGTGATCCTCCCACACACCTAGAAAGAAATACCGCCATCCAAGGATGAATCACATTTCCGTTTGTCTAAGTCAAGCTACACCACATATTTACATAACAGAATATGTATGTTAATCATGCTTGGTTTGTTTGGTGTGAGGTTTTGCGGCTTGGCTTCAAAGATAACGCCTAAGAAATCTGAAAAAAAAAAAAAAAAAAAAAAAAAACTGTAGCTGTGTGAGTGTGTTTGTGTGTTTTCACTGAAATCTGCTGTCCTGCATTTAGAAAACGCAAAAGCCAGATGTGTTTTTCATTTCTGCTATCAGTTTAGAGTTTGTGCTTTGTGTGCTTATTCTAATAATAGCCTACTTAGTGTGTACTATATTGACGCTTGTAGGAGCCAAATAGGCCTATGTGTGTAGCCTGTGTTATTTATTTGTTTAGGCTGCACACACATTCCTTTAAGTTACTATCACTTCAGATAACGGGTGTGGTTTCTCTTTATTTACCTGTTCATTCATTTGTTTGGCAGGCTTGACACAAAAAGGGTGAGTAAGGCTCCGAGATTTTCTGTTCATATCACATATCACATCAGTTACAAGTTGTTTAGTTAACCGAGTACAACTGTTTATCAGTCGTTTTTGTTTTTCATCAATAAACAGCTTAAAACACATCTGGACTTCAGTAGGCCTATGGATTTGTAAGAACGCGTCAAAGTTACGAGCCTACTTATCTATGAGCGGCTTTTTTTTCAATGGTAGGCTACTCGCCACAATGCTAAAATACCGTTTAAAAAAAAAAAAAAAAAAAAAAAAGTGTGAGGAGGAAACCAGCAATAAACCTTGTTCACGTTTGCCTTCGAGTCACCCTGTGTTTCCACTCTGTGCTCATGACAGGAGGGAGGCGAGGTCTCGTAAGCAACATAACTTCAAGTGTTAATAATCAAATTTAGCCTACCACGAAGATCATCATCATATAGCTGAAGATGTTCAATCTAACATGATGTAACGATCTGTACAGTTGTCCATAAAGACAATTAAGCCCCCTAAATCTTTAGCTTCGTAAATCATGATCTGATTATAATAATTAGGCTACCACATTGTGATCAGTGCACTTGTGATTTCTGTGAAACCTCCTAACTATAAACAAAAATATCACCAAATAGTGTAACAAATGTAAAAGCCCTATTTCAGTTTACAGACTCCTTGGTTTGCATTTGCAATAAAAACACAAACAGAAAGTTAAAAGAATAAAATAAAAATCATAGGTGGCCTTTAAGTTATTCTCACTTTCTGCCCCTGTAAATCTTATCTGCAGGGTGTGTCTCACACAGAATATCATCCCCTGCAGTGTGTAAACTCCAGAGGTGTGTGGAGAAAGTCCCATCAGCGGAAGGTCAAAATGCTTGATCACCACCTAATTTAAGTTCTCAGCAGCCATTTTGAAAGCATATGTGCCCACAGTTCTGGTAATTAGAGGTCAATAGATGCATTGATTTACAATTTTACCGACTCTAACATTAACCACAATGTTAACTCATCGTTAACAACATCAAGCAGCGTTGCTCAGTCAAATGATTTGATTTTGAGTGAAGTCTGTGAGTTGTTTTCTGTGTTGTTTTTGCTCATTGAGATCCACAAAGTGCAGACATCAACTTTCTAAGGCTTCTGCAGACAGACTCAACTGTGATGGATTTTGCAGAAAATTCTGATAAACATGTTTAATCATTATAGATTCTGTGTGTATATCTGTGTATACATCCTGCAGTTACAGTTACTCAGGGTTCAGACTGAAACAAACCATCGTGAGACTGGAAGTGAGACTTCCTGCTATATGCAAATTTACCACAAACCTCGAGGTTGGGTGAAGTCAAGCCATTGGCGATGGTGCCTTTCATAAGGTAGCACGAACCTTCACTTCCTGTGTCAGTGTCTAAAAATAAACTATTTGGACCAAATAACGGGGAAAGAACAAACCGTTGGTGAAAAAGGAATGATTAAACAAAACCAAAATAATAACAACAACAACAACAACAACACAAGCAGTGGGAACCAAATGTAGGCTGGGCTATGTAAGTAAATTTATACACTGAAGTTCAAACAGACTGCACAATTTCCCATTTTTTATCTTCTCCTTCAGTGTTACGGTTTATACTGGTTCAAATTTTTCCCATAATGAAAAGAACTTTTTTCCTACATCTTATACACAGTCTAACCAATGCACTTCACATATTTCAACTTTCTGTTTAAGTATCTAAGTTTTGTTTGATCCAACTGGGCAACTGATTCTACACCGTGAAACAACAACAAGACAACAAAAACAACATAGAACAAACTACGGGCGGCGGCCAGTCCCCTACTTATTATTATTATTACTTTAGATATATTTTTTTTTTTTTTAACGCTGCTTTGTTTGTAGGCTACAATTGTTACTTCAGTCCCATCCTTCTGTTGTCCTTCTTTTCTATCTATTGGTTGTCCCATTTTTATGAGGCACTTTGGTGCAACAGATGTTTGGTTTTTAAAGTGATATATGAATGAAACTTGAAACATGACATTGTTATCACCCCCTTCCCCCTCAAGAGTGTCCTTTCCATTCAGAAGTGAGCAAGACTTCCTCTGTACACCAGATTTTAAGGTATTAATGCCATCTAGTGGTCATAGATTTAACTAGATGCCTAACAAACTTCACTGCAAAATGTAGTTCTGTTTCCTGAGAAACTGCTCTTCAGCAGTGATATTGACTTAATTATCATATCATAATAGTCACACACATGTTCAAAGAGGCATGTTGGTAATGATTAACAAAACAAGATTACTATTCCTGAATTAGGCTACATCTAAATTACTTGGCCTGCACCATGAACGTTTGGTCTCGTTGTGATTCTCAGTCATTTATTGAGCTGAGGATGTTTTAATGTGAGACACAGCCAGTCATCAGCTGATCCACTGGAGAGAGAATTAGACCCATGAAGTTTATCAGATTGCCCATGTTGGACTTTCATTAAATATCCTCTGTTATGATGGAAGTTCCCGTCTGACCAGAGCTATTGTAAACTGCCTGGAAAACCTGACATTTAAATATTTTTTTTTTTGTTTAACATTTCATTTATTTCCAGTGTTTTCCTGTGACCACACAGGTCTCCCCGTCTCGATGCCCTGCAGATCCTGAAACAATTTCATTATTCTGGACCCGGCACAACCTCAACACCTCACATATGGATGGTGTAATTTAGCTGCACATCTAATTTAAAGTCTATTTTAGTCTAAATATGGAAATAAAGTAAGTGACATGCAGCCCATGAACAATCATCACTCCCCATAACCTCATAATTAGTCCAGATCATAATGTAGGCCAGGTTCACCAGAACAAAACTGAGTTAAATAAATAATTTGCTCACCAATCAAACTTCCATTTTCCAGTGATATCCCAGGGTGGGGGTTACCACTGATTGCTGTAAACCAACATTGCATGCGGTGACAATGGTGCGTAATAACGCATGACAGGTGCACTGGCACAGGTGTACTGGTACAGCTGAAGGACGACTTGAATGGGTAAGCGTGAGAGAGCACTATTTCCATAAACAGGTGAAGCCAGTGACCTGTAGCCGACCTGCTTCACCTTCAGCGCTATTATCAGCCAAATCCGCGTCTCCCTCTCTACTTGGCACCCAGTGGCGGCTCTGCCTATGTCGGCGCCTAGGCGAAATTATTCCCTTGCGCCCTTCCATGCCACTACTCCCGGGTTTAAGGTTAGGGTTATTATTGCCCGATACTGTGACGATGCCCAGCGAGGCTTCACTTCTTTGCATCTTTGTTTTAATGTCAGACCTTTATATCTGAGCTTACAGCAATAAGTAACTTAGTGCTGCACTTAATGCTGCACCTAGTTAAAGCAGAAGAAATTTTAAATAAGTTCAGAGAAGAAAACGGATACTGATCTGTAAATATTAAACATTACAATTTAAGTCGATCTTTCAAGTTTCTCAATTTTACAGTATCTTTATTATGTAAAGCAGTTTGGATTGCCTGCGTATAAAACACTTCATTATGCATGGCGGCATTTATGAAGGGCGTTTCTTGACCAAATATGGCTAATTGTGGGCGTTCAGGGTGGAAGTTGAGGCCCGTGCACGTGCGCATCATTTCAATTAGATCTGTGATCTATTAAAGGGTTTGATCGATTTTATGATTCTGAGTAGCCTATCTTTTGTCTTATGTACTCTTCCTGTTTGGTCTTTACATAAACTTCCAGTGTGGAATGCACGCACATTGTTATAAATGAGGCCAGCCTGGTAAACACGCGCACTGGATGTTCATTTTACTGACGTCATGTTGTAGAGTTTCTGGGTATCTAAGTTCAAAATTTTCAGAGTAGTTCACAACAGCTTTAGTTTTCACTGCCATTTAGGGCCAAAACTGTTCAGAACTCGATTCCATCTACAAGGAAATATTTCTTTCAAATGTACGAGAAAATATTCTTACACACATAGATAAAAAAAATCAGTAGAACAAATTTTATTATGTCATCACTGGAGAGAGATACTGTTGGAGACTGGAGACAAAACAACAATCCACCTGGAAAAACTGAGCACAGAAACTGGCTTCAACCAAAGAACAAAAATACAGTTAAGTAGCCTAAAAAACCGGGTGACAGAAAAACCAAACAAACCCAAAATCATCAATCAAATGACCAAGCAAAGACACAGAAACTTAAAGATTAGAGCTAAAGATGAATCAGATGCAGCTGGGTGTTCACGGCAGGAAGAGAAGCCCTGCTACACATGAGGGGCCTGAGGGTGACCTCTGCTGGCAGCTAGAGGCTCAAATGCACCATGACTTATTGCCAAGGTTACAGTCAGGTCCAAACATCATGTGACCGGTGTTTGAATAGAGTTGGACCTTTGAGGGTCGTTGGAATATTGATTAGGAATGTTTGCAATATAGTGTTTCACTGTTTAATTGTTTGTCTCCAATGAAATAGAGGGCGCTGTCGCGGAAAAAAAGGGGTCTAGAACTGGGGGTCCAGAACTGCGGGTCTGAATCTGCAGCCTCCGGGTCTGCAGACACATGATCCTCACTTTGGCAGCAGAGGAGGAGGTGTGAAGACAGAGAACAACATCGCGACTTGCAAAATTGAAAGAAAAAAACAAACAAACAGTTTTGCTATGTAATCAACAAACAATGGACAGACAACAACAGAGGAAGTGAAAAAGGAGAAGTGGGGAGAGGAACCCTACATCATTATTAGGTAATGCTCCATTACCTAATGTGATTTCTGCTTTCCCAGCAGAAATCCCTGCTCTGCCTCTCCCACTGCAGACTGGAGCTGTCAGACTTGGTTTTGTTGTCTTTTCAACTTGTTTGTTCTCGTTGGATTTACAATCACATATCAGTTACGTGACCAGGTTGGACTGGTTGAGCAACAAACCTGCAACCAGTGAGAGTTGCGTTGATCTGTGATATGCAATGTAGCCTACCTCGGTCATAAAGAAGTAAAATAAAAGTAAACACGTAGCGGAAGCCTGAAATAAAAATCAAAAGTTTTACTTATAAGAGACTTAAACAAAACTGAAACATGTCTAAAATGTCGAGAACGTTAAGACATGAGGCTTTTGAGACAAACATGCATCTTTTGCATTATTTGTGAACTCACACAAATAACTTGTGAGTGTGGAAAACCACAAGCGTGAATGAACAGTTCATGAATATCTGCCTTTTGCACCTCGGTATTCTTGTGTTTTATCCTTCAGCCTCACAAACCAAAGCAACACCCAGCTCGTCAAATCTTCCAGATGAATACTGAACACTGTGAATACACCAGTCGTTTTGAAGCAGCGCACCATATATTTTTTACCGAAAAGAACAAAAATGTGACATAACTTGAACTAATGGATGAAACACAAGCAAGAATCACAATAAAAATAAAAATAAAAATAAGATAAAATAAAATAAAAACAGCTAAAGTAACTGCCAAGTTATTTCATGCAGTTTGTTCTTACCTTGGACTGAGACCTGCAGCAGAATAAAACTAGAACTGACAGCACTGAGTGGAGGGAGTTCTTGTCATGCAGAGTAGGAGTGGCTTAAATACTCCCAATTTACTTTCACATTTAAGTGCTTTAGGATAACTACTGATTCACACCTAACCTTTGAAAAACAGGTTATTTGCTCATTCACTCTTTGATATTGCATTACCACTTGGTCCAAAGCAGGAAAAAACATTATGCAGTTTCTACAAAATAACACACCAAATATTGGACAAAAGCCTACAAGGTATTATTGTTGTCATATAATTACAAAGTACACCCTTTTGACCTCTAATAATTTAATCCACCATTTACAAAATCCTCTAAAATATTTGAGTGGTATTTTTTTTAGGATTGATAAGTTTACCGTCACACCCCATCTTTCCAATTCAGTTTTGAAAATGACAGACATTGATTTTTTTTTTTTTTTTGTTTTGTTTTATTAATGAACAAAGCCGAGGCTCTCCTCACCAGAGTGTGGCAGCAGATAATCATAATTTCAGAGGCAGTGTGGGTAGAAAAAAAGGTGGGGTTTCCTACAGCTCCTCGCGCGGTAGCCGTAAGTGAGCAGACACGTTTCCCCTCTGTTTATATCATTTTATTGCTGACTTTAACTCTGTTCTGCTTTAGTTCTGCTTTTTTTTTTTTTTTTTTTTTTGCAGGACGGCGGGTCACCCCTCTCCTCACAGATCAATGAGAAATGTCCGTCAAAAAAGCGATAGATCTTTTAAGAGACATTATGTCGGGTTTGACGCAGTCCCAGATGTTGATATTTTACGACGAGCTGGAGAACCAGGAAAAGTTGCGCTACACGTACCATCTAATAAAACATAAGCACAGCAGAGATGCCAAGTTCCTGGTGGAAAGCCTGGTTTCAATCCTTGACGTGGACGGCGCCGTTCAAGTGATTGCAAGGGCTCTGCGGCGCACCGGCTGTGACAAGGAGGCAGACACACTGAGTGAGTTTAAAACTGCATGTTAGCATTATAACTGCAGCATATCATTATTTAGCTCGTTTTTCCTATCATCGACACATGTTCAGACAACCGCGAAAGCATTACAGCTACCTGATTCTCTTTACTTTCACTTTTGAGCTGCTTCAACTGCTCCGTCCACCTTAAAAACTGACCTCTAGATGGCGTTGTTCAGTCATTTTCAAGATAATTAATGAACTGGGAAGGTAATAAATAAAGGGGAGACGAAATGAGAGTGAATAATAAAATGACATGGTCTTTTATTGATTTACAATCATAGATTCTGAGTATCATTTTATAATTGCCCTTATTGCTATTCCTGTCTATTTGCTGTGGTCCTACCTACTCAGTATTTAAAAAAAAAATACTGAGTAGGTACAAGATTTATTCAATGTGTAAAAATGAAAAAAGGGGGTTTCATTGATATTTCTCCATCCAGATCACATCAGACCAGGTCCTGATTAAAAACCACTCTACTGAGACCTGTCAAATCTGGACTTTTTTCTGTAGGTGACATCAAGCCATTTGTTGGCCATGGATTCTCCTCAACAATGCTCAAACAATTTGGGCTGAAAGATGATTGTGTGAGTATTCTTGATTGCTTCATAACATACCGCCACAAGTCCAAGCTGCTTTCACTGCAGAATTCAACTAATTTTGTGTTTTTCTGCATTCTAGGACCAATTATACTTCACGCCTGCCATGTCAGTTGACCGTGGAAGCACTTTATACAGGTAACTATCTTGAAATGACAAAACATTTCTCTTGTTTTGAGGACTTTTATCAAGCGATCATTTTAATTAAGGATTTACATTTACATTTAATTGACTGGGATGGTGATGAGCATCAGTTCCAATAAACATCAGCACCAGCGCCTGGTCATGCTGGTTTTGTTGACAGATTTGACCAAATTGACAAAAGACAAAAACTAAAGACATTTTCTCTATATTTATTTTGTTTACTTAGTTTTGTAAACAATATTGTTTAAGTAGGTTTTTGTGTTTCTTCTAAAGTCTAGTTTTTATTTTGATTTCAGCGAGCTAAAATTCTTTTTTATACCTACTTTTAGTTGTTAGTTTAGTTTTAGTTAACTACAATAACTGTATTTCAGAAGCTAAGCCAACACCTGAAGCCACTGAGGTGCTACACCGCGGCTGACCTGATTGACACCCTGATTAACATGTTTGCTGAATCAGAGTCTGAGACAAACTTTCCAGTCAGTCAGTCAGTCCATTTATTTTCCACTAACTTTTTCATGTTCATTCAACTCAAACATTTTTACAATACCAAACAAAGCATACAAACAAACTGCTGCAATCAATTACCTCAATGGTCAAAAACTGTAGGCGGAGCAACTGAACCAGTAAAGATTGGTTCCTGTTTATTGAAGTGAGCTCTAATTGGCTACTACAATAACCTTGTATTGTATTGTAACCATTGATATTGTTGTGCTGCAGTCATGTGGTGTATGATAGAGGACAGCTACAGGTGTTGTTGAACGCTGGCTGTAGCCTGTCAGAGTAAATCCTGTTTAAGCTAATGGTGTTTCAAACAGATAGTAGCCTATGCTGAAAACCTATAATTCAAAACTTGGAGTGTGCGTGTGGAGCTGGGGCAGGAACCATGCCTGCTCCCAGGCACACATGGATCACACTGATGTCCATGTTGTTAACCTGCCGGGTGAACTGCATGGTCACCCTGCATGTTACTGCAGGTTGGGGGTATGGTAGGCTATTCCTTTATCCATCCTGTGTCCTACAGGTTCAAGTTCCCTGGTTCCGGTATTTTCCGCTGTGCTTTGACTAGACTGGTGTTTATTGTGGTTGGGGAAGGGGAGGTGCAGTACAGGACTGTCCAGTGGGATGAGCTCCTCCTCCACACGGCTCGCAAGACACCTGCAGGGCCGCTGTTCAGCATCGAGTGCGCTGAGAACGTGATCCGTCAGCTCCACTTCCCACACTATGACCTCAATGCTGGTTGGCACATTTCTCAGTGATTACGTATTGATTATGTATTGACTTGAGTTATGTCCTTTGTCACATTTTGTTGAAGTCCACAACATTGCGTAAATACCATGAAATAGTCGTGGGGTTGATTTGTTCTGGCTCTGTGTATTCTCAGGTGGTAAGACTGACAGCCTGTCTGTCGCCCACATCACTTCTGACGGCGTGAGCTTCCTGAAGCCGGTGGAAATCACAGAAATTCATGTGATTGTGCAAATCACCCACCTCTCGACCTTCGGCATAGTGTGGAATTATCTTAGGAGCGTTCTGACTCTGTCGATCAGTGCCCAAATTCTTCTGTTCCAGCGCTCAGTCAGAGGGCCGAGACAATTTTTAGATGTGCTTCTACTGCCAACAAACGTCCCTCTGCATGAGGTAAAGTTTCCTGTCTTCCTGCCATTCAGCATCTCAACCATAATACGCACACTCATTCATTCATTCATTCATTCGACTGTATTGTATTTTCAGAGTCAAGTGTGTCAAGAGTCAATTTAAGATTGATGAGTGAGTGCATTCTTCACTCCTCTTTCATTCTTTATAAATTCACTGTGATTTTAGTGATTTTTCCCTCTAAATCCTCCTGCTCCTGTGCAAATTAATCAGGATGATGTCACATGGTGGGAGAAAGTACTTTTTTTTTTGTATTAGGTTCTTTTAGTTTAGTTTTTAGACTGTTGCCAGACACTGATGTATGGTGGTACATGCACAGTAACCCTTAAAGATATAAATCCCTTTATGATAAAGTACTCTGTAATGTTATGACTGCTATTCACCCATGGTTGTATATACAGTGTGTGTAGCTGTAATAATATCAAAATAACCTACACCAGTGGTTCTCAGAACTTTTTTTCAATAATTTTCCCCCTTTTAAATGTTTTTTTTTTTTTTCAGTCAGGTACCCCCTGAACAATACAAAAGTAAAACATTTGATAGAAAAAGAAGTCTAAATAAAGAAGTACAATGCAGCGACATTGGAAACAACAGCAACCTGATACATATGATATTTGGTTTGATCTGTTTTTGCATCTTTTTCATTTCTTTTTCCTTGATTTTAGTTGTGTCCCTGCTACATTTCCACCACAAATCCATTTTCTCGATTTTTGTCTGGGGTTCTTGCTCATAGTGAAAACACGTCCTCACTCAATGACCACGGCAGCAGATTTAAATCACAAGCACACCAGACACACACATTTGACAGAGAGAGAATATTGAATATGAAATGTGCTTTATCAACCTTACACTTACATTTTGTTGAACTTATTATGGTATAGGCAAATTATTTTAGGAATAATGCATGATATTTTTTAACTCAGCATTTAAAAAAATGTAATGTGTCCCCTGCAGTATTGTATTGTGAGACTGTCCAGTATATATACTTGTTATCCCCTCACTCCCTCTTGTGGTGAGTGACTGTAATGTCACTGCCTTCCTCTCTGAGCATAAACCCTCTCGAGAAAATGTTGTGATGTCATTGAAGGTGAAAGCCCAACAAGAAGACGCTGTGTACATCCAGACTGCTTGCCATTGTCGTCTCACCACCGGCCAAAGTTACACTCTTGGTGGTGATCCTGAACCGTACAGAATACAGCCTCGGGTGAGTATCTCAAGAACAACCTCTGATGCAAAATGTCTCTGACACCGTTCATGAAATCATTTAACTAGAAACTGTCATCACCTGCACATTGAAAAGACTCAGCTGCAGCAAAAATGCAAGAGTGGTAATAATTATTCTTGTAACATCTACTTCAACTTCAACAACACTGCGACACTCCTCATCCTCATCCACTCCCAGATACACTTGGGGTTTCGCCTCTGTAGATTTCCTTTTTTTCCACAAGCCGCAATTTTTGCAGCTTCCTATTGGATGCCATGCTATTGCACCATGCGCCATTATTGGCTGGGAGCTACACACACACTGCCCAAAGGTTGATGTCCTGAAGAGTCCGGAGCTCAGCAAAACAAGAAAATCCAGGCAGAGGGCAGAGTCTCTGCAGACACACACATACCAACACACACCTCCAGTGGCTCATAGATGATGATTGACAGGGATTATTTTTTAGTCTATACATTTTTCTAATCTACACATTGTTCTTTTGAAAAACCCACTCCTTCTGCCTTTAAGACCTGCACATTAAATATAGATTCAGTCGTAGTAAATGAAAGACAAACACTATGATAGTTATTATTATAATGTAATTGTCATGTTGCTACTTGCTTTCAGAATGCAACGTTTGATCTAAATTACGGACCAAATTACCACCCAACGTTTGTGGTTACTGTGGATAGGAGAACAACGGACCAATTCCGACCATCAGCTTCCGAATTGAAGCTGATGGTCCAGGATGAAGAGAGGACAGTCTGGGAGTACCAGGTTGATATGAGAGGTAAAGGCTTAATCTTCCTACAGCATCCTGTGAATAGAGTAGAGTACATGTGAGATCTTCATCCTGACTTAGCTCATTCCTCAGCCAGGCTGTGCTGGAGTCACATTTTTTGTCGGTTTGTTCACCACTTTATTAACATTAACATTATCATTATCACTAACATTAACATTAACATATGGTAGTTAACATATTAACATATGTTAATTCCATTACAGACTTGATGTTCTCTGTGATTAGGTGGGAAAAAAGTGCACATATTGGTATCGGCAAAGAATCCAATATCGTGCATCACTAGGTCTCCGTTGTTGTGGCTGCTCATTACTGAATACAAATCTCCTTTTTAGATGCTTTTGTTGACTTTGAGCAACGAAGAAGAAGTCTGCCATGTCCTCAGATTCCCTCACCAGAGGAGAAGAAGCTCCTTGACATTCGAACCAACTTTATTGGGCGAGTGTCTGGACCTGTTCTAGACGTTCTGCTGGATGAGCTGCTGCAACTGAAGGTAATTAACAGCAGAGAAAAGGAGTCCGCCAGTAAATATGCCAGGGCAAGGAAAGCAGAAGTACTGATTGACATGGTGAGAGGCAAAGGACCAGAGGCCAGTTCAGCTATGATCAGGATCTTCTGTGAGCAGGACCCTTTCCTCTCCAGACTGCTGCAGCTGAACCAAAGCAGAGAGGAGAGACTTGACGACGAACCTGGAACATCAGTCTCTAAACGGGAGAGAAGAGAGCGGGGAGAGATGAGATCCCTACCGTAATTTGGGTTTTACTGATGAAACGGATAAAAAAGGCTGAATATGACTTTTGTAAGTCTTTCAAGACACACAAATATAGCAACAGTTCTCTGTCTGAACTACACTGTATCAGTTTTCTGATAAATTCTTTAAAGATATTGCGAAGACAATTTCCCCACAAGAAATTGTAAAGGAATTGTAAGTTGTAATTGTAATTGCTAGGTCCACCTTGCAAGTACCAGGTTGGACCCCCTTTTGCCTTCAGAATTGCCTTAATTCTTTGTGTCACAGATGCAAGAAGGTGCTGGAAACATACCTCAGAGATTTTGGTATATATTGACATGATGGCATCACGCACTTGCTGCAGATTTGCTGTCAGCACATCCATGATGCCAATCTGCCGTTCCACCACATCCCAAAGGTGCTCTATTGGATTGAGATGTGGTGACTGTGGAGGCCATTTGAGTCCAGTGAGCTCACTGTCATGTTCAAGAAAAAAGTTTGAGATGATTTGAGCTTTGTGACATGGTGCGTTATCCTGCTGGAAGTAGCTATTAGAGGATGGGTACACTCAGGTCATAAAGAGACAGACATGGTCAGCAAAAATACTCAGGTAGGTCGTGGTGTTTAAACAATGCTCAGTCAGTACTAAGGGGCCCAAAGTGTGACAAGAAAATCTCCCCCATGCCATTACACCACCAGCAGCCTGAACTGTTGAAACAAGGCAGGATGGATCCATGCTTTCATGTTGTTTATGCCAAATTCAGACCCGACTATCTATGTCGCAGCAGAAATCAAGACTCATCAGACCAGGTTGCGTTTTTCCAATCTTCTTGTCCAGTTTTGGTGAGGCTGTGTGAATCGTAGCCTCAGCTTCCTGCTCTCAGCTGACAGGAGTGGCAGCCGGTGAGGTTTGCTGCTGCTTCAGCCCATCTGCTTCAAGGGTTCGACGTATTGCGTGTTCAGAGATGCTCCTCTGCAGACCTCGATTGCAACGAGTGGTTATTTGAGTTACTGTTGCCTTTCTATCAGCTTAAACCATGCTCTCCATTTTCCTTTGAGCTGTGGCATCAACAAAGCATTTTCTCCCAGAGAAATACCGCTCACTGGATTTTCTCTTTTTCGGACCATCCTCTGTAAACCCCAGAGATGGTTTTGTGTGAAAATCCCAGCAGATCCGCAGTTTCTGAAATACTCAGGGCAGCCCGTCTTAAACCCTTAAATCACCTCTCTGCCCCGCTCTGATGCTTGTCGACATGCCTAAATGCACCGAGTTGCTGCTATGTCCATTGTGACCAGTGATGACCATCTTCTCTTGCTTTTGTCTTTGGTGGCTAAAACTGAAGGAAACTTTAATTATAATGCACATTTTATACAATGTCATGAAATATGCTAAAGAGTTAAAAAAAAAAAAAAAAAAAAAAATTAAAAAAAGGAAATGGACTGCATTGTGTACACTGTCTATTGACCAAAGTTATTATAATTTTACATTTTTATTTTACTTTTATTTCATTTTGATTTTTTAGCTTAGTAGTTTCAGTGTTAGTTTTAGTCTTTTTGTAATATGGGGTATTTGTTGGGTGAGATTTAAAAAAAGTCAGAAAAGTGTTGTGTAATAAAAGCTCAAAACATACGATTTTGAAAATGTATCCACTTTATACAGATGAACAACCAAATAAACTGACAAAAGATGAAAACAAGTTGAATTCTCTGTCATTTCAGTTTGTTTTGTTTTCTTAAGACAATACAGTTTAAGTAAATTATTGTTTTTTTGTAAAGGATTGTTTTAATTTTAGATTCATATTTCAGTTTTCTTTAGTTTCTTAACCATAATTGTCTTATCAAAGTGCTTTACAATATCTCCCTCACAAACACACACACACACACTGGCTACTGTGCAAGGTGTCAAGTCGCCCATCAGGAGCAGTTTGGGGGGTTCAGTGTCTTGCTCAAGGACACGTCGATGCACTCTCTGGAGGAGCCGGGGATCAAACCAGGAACCCCCGTGAAGGAATTTACCATTAAAATCATGTACTACGTTAGCTTTTGTATGACCTCAGAGTTAAGCTAGTGGTATGTGCAATGGAGCAGACCCTCTACCAGCTTATCTCATTTAGAAGTGGTCAGTTACTTTTCTGGAATTTATGACTAGGCCGGTTCATTAGCTAGGTCTGTTTCTGGAAAGTTTTTATTGCTTTATTACCTGATTAACTATGTAACGCATGCAAAGTGTAAAATCTGAAGACCTTAAAAGCTTCCTGTCACCTCCGTCATATTGACAATCTACCTCCAAGCTTTGGTGTGTATGATTCTCCTGCTGTCACAGCATTAAAGGCCTGAGGACCATCTGACTGTTCATTTTTGTTGTAGAATTCCATGAACTGTGGCCTTTTATAGTGCTCTAATTCAGTAAGTAAACCCAACATTTAAGTGTTTTCCAGTGTTTACTTTACAGTTTTACTGGAAGTGTGCTGTAAAACCACAAACTGAGTGTAAGGCAGAGAAAGTGCATTCAGTCTGACTCACTTGGTCAATGCACTGTCTACAAGTGCTGGTGGTTTCAGAAACAGAGTTTCAGGAATCGCTGTCAGTGTTTAAGTATTCAGGAAAAAACTGTAAGATGAAGTCCTACGTCCAGACCTGCACAGAAGGCAAGATTTTGCCTATTTTTTTTTTTGTTTTTTTTAGTTAATTTTTGTGTTTGTTTTTTGCTGTTCTTTTCTATAGCACAAATGTTTATGTGCTGAGTGTTACAGCAAAATATATCAAGGGAAAAAAAACTTTTCCCCTTATTTGCACATCCATACTTTACTTTGGATACCTGTGTGTGTGTGTGTGTGTGTGTGTGTGTGTGTGTGTGTGTGTTTGCTACATGTATGACAAAACTTTATTGCAACCTGCTGCCCTGCAGACAGAAAAGCAAAAGCCAAAAGTGTTTTTCATTTTTACTATCGGTGTGTAGTTGGTGCTTTGTCTGTTTATCCAAATGATGGTTTGTGTGCTGATGCAAAAACACAATTTTTTAAAAGGGTTTTGCAAGAATTGTTTTGTTTTGGCAAGAGATGTTTAAGATTTTGCTGCTTTGGTGAAAGGTTTTGTGGTTTGTGTGCAGAGTTTAGCAAATAATAGCATGTACTTTCAAAGATGGTTCCTTAGCAAAGAAAATTTTAACATCCCCACAGCGCCATCTGCAGGCATTGCCTGGAAAGCCATGAAGGCACCTTTGAGAGTATTCATTAATATGCCTCTTATAAAAAAGTTTAACTCTGCACAACTTTTGAGGTTTGACAGAGATATAAAATAGCTGATGATAATATGAAAAGGAATGTCTCCTCAGACAATTTAAGAAAATTAGCACAACATAAATATCAATAAAACTCTAAAATCTCTGCAAAAGTTCCTTGATAAAATTTGAGATTCAGATTCCCTGATGGCCGGCATCTGTCTGTAGATAATTTAAGGCATTTGGATTTAGTCGCACTTAATTATGGTGGATTACGATAACAGGCCAGATGCAGCAGCTCATACCAACAGTGTCATATCATCCTACTTTACAGTTTGGACAGGTTGACAAATGAATTGCCCTTCTGAGACTAATAAAGTACTCTGTACTGTAATCTGAAACTAGAAATGACAGATCTCAGCTGACAAAAGAGGTCAGTGTCTTCAGAAATTATTGTGTTATCAATATGCTTTCTCAATGAGACAAATGCCATTTTTAAATTTTCTTTATTTAATCTTTATTTAGTCAGTCTCATTGAGATTAAGAAGATCTCTTTTCCAAGACATTCCTGAGAACAAGGGACATTCATAAGAATAAACAAACAGAAACAACACAACTATACAACAGACACACATACAATCAAGAAACAGGCACAACACAAACAAGGAATTTAAAAAAAAAAAAAAAAAGTTACAAGAATCTTAAGAACCACCAGATAATAAAGTTTGAAAATCTCCAAGGGGAGTGTAAGGCTCAAGTGTCATTCCATTTAAAATGTGCACAGTACCTGAACCCGGCTGGCTCGTGTGTTTGCAGAGACTAGATTTAAGAGCTTTACACATGAACAACATTAGATGGCTATTTCCATCCAAACGTGTAAAACAAACTGCAAATGAAGAGTTTGAAATTTGGCATTTGTGATAAAGTGTAAAGTGCTATGATACACAGGATTTAACGTCAGAATACCAAATACTTCCACAGTCAAGGACGGACAGGATCGACCACGCAATAGTTTTATGGTTGCAACAAGAAGCAAATGTTGGATCTCTGCCTCCTGAAAAAGTTCCTCAGGAACAGTTCGGAGGAAATCTAAATTACAAACGTTTAGCCAAAGCTCCTTTTTTTTGGAGAGAAATTGGAGATTTAGGAATCCTAAATCTAAAGGGCTTCTTTACAAGGGAGGAGGGTTGAAAACCTTCTCCAAATTAGTAGAGTTTCATTTAAAAAGCAGCAGTATTTCCAGGTGAGGCGTTTATTATATAGGTGCTAATTTAGGGTGAGATTACCCCTCCCCCACCCTCCTCAACATTCAGATTTATTTTCCAGAACTACAAGCCTAATGGACATGGGACATGAGGCTTCAGTTTAATAATATTCCTTTGTTTTGTGGTGTTTTCCAGTGCCTTGCAGCTAACATGCGACAGGGATTGAACTCGTTGTCGGGTCACGACTTGGAGGCCATTTGCAAAAATACCAATCATGTTGTGTCTTTACATCTAAAAATCAAATCAACGATGAAGAACCATTACTATTGGAGTCGATCCAGACTACGTCAGCTTGCAGGGGACGCTCATTCAAAGTAAACGCTCCGGGAATGTCCTTTAGTTCAGCATTTGTCTTTATTCCAAATCTTGTTTTTGGATTTTCTAGCAGCTGAAGGGACCATGAGTTTAACATTGTAAAAACGATCATATTATACATCAAAATATACATTTACATCTTAAAACAACAACAAAAATATGTAGAAAAAAAATCAATAAAATACAATCCCAAAAATGTTCAAGTTTATATTATATGAGCATGAAAGTAAATAAGACCATGTACCCACAGCAGACACAGTACAGCTGAGCCCTTTATGGCCTCGCTTTAACGGTTAAACCATTACAAAAATTAATAGATATGTTTTCATTTGATGCAAAACAGCAATAAATTACACAGAAACCCTCGTCTTCGTCTGAGCATGATGTAGGGGTTATCGTCCAATATTTAATCTGAGAAATTTTAATTTCTCATTATGCTCTCTGGCTGGAAATTTCACTTCAAGTTCAAAATCTTCCACTTTTTTCTTTAGTCATTCACATTCTCTATAAGGAACGTTGTCTATCAGTGTTTTTGGATGGTCACTGAGTGCATAAGGTCACTTTTCTCCTCAACATTCAGGTTTATTTTCCAGAATAACAACCTGATTAATTATCAGAAGACAAATATCAAAAGACCTGATTAAATCTCAATATCAATCTTTCTGAAGAAAATGCCACAGAAAAGTGCACCACTGTAAAAAGTAAATCTCTTCCCGGAGTACCATAAACAGATTTGAATACTTCAATGTAGAAATATTGCATAGCTTCAAGTTCATTTGTATGTATAAAAATTTGCTATCCAGGCTTTTTATGTCAAAGGTTATTGAGAATGAACCCTGAGCCATCGCTACATTTCATTATTACATTTCCCCCTTTATTAGAAAATAAAAGCCCAAGTTAGGGTTGGGATTTGTAGCTTTTTACTGCACACGGCTGCCTGTTTACAGTCAGCTCTGTGTGTTGTAAACAAATCAACAAGCCAACAGTTTGCAAAGCTGGGCTAGAGATGCATCCACAAAAGAAAAGCCCACATTTCTGGTCCGAAGTAGAAACGCAACAACTTTTAAACATCATGAAAGACTTGGATGTCAGCTGTTTTTTTGGACTAGTGCAAATATCACAACACCGACTTCTTCAACGAGGTGGTTGAATGAATGACAGCGGTGGATGTAAACGTAGTGAGTGATGTGTCAGCGCTGTCCTCCACTTTCTCCTTTATGTGTCAGTTTAAGTTCAGCTGTTTGAAGAGCCAACGGTCCTCCTTACGTAAGGCGGTGATCATATGCAAACTGGCGTCTGGTCCTTTGCCTCTCACCATGTCAATCAGTACTTGTGCTTTCTTTGCCCTGGCAGCATATCCACTAGCAGACTCCCTTTCTCTGTCGCTGATTACCTTCAGTTGCTGAAGCTCATCCAGCAGACCTTCCAGAACAGCATCAGACACTCGCTTAATAAATTCGGCTCGAATGTCAAACAGGGTGTCCTCTGCTGAGGGAATCTGAGGACGCTGCAGATTTTGTTGCTGAAGATCAGCATCAGGATCTAAAAAGCAGATTTGCATTCAGTAATGAGCAGCCACAATAGAGACAATATAGATTTACACTAGGGATGCATCATACGTATTTTTTCCACCTAATTGCAGAGAACATTAAATCTCAACTGTGGCTGAATTAACATATTATTATGGCTACTCTTATTGTGAAGGCCCACAGGCAGATGCAAACATAAAACACAATGTTTTTCACAATGTACACATTCACTGGGCAAAATAAAAAAAACTACTTCAACTTGGGTTATGTAAAACAAGCCATATTTCTTTTTAGCAAACATTTTCTTTAAAACTAAACAGTAAGATTGATCCTTTTGCTCTGCCTGAGACGGTCCTGACTACAGCCACAACCAGGGCAGAAAAGGTTCCTCCTTCCTAATATTTAATGTTATCGCAGTTACATTGTGTTATGTTCCTGTAAAGCGACCCATTTGTCAAATTCCATCAACTGAGGGAGTCTCAGTTCATTTCACAGAGCAGCTGACGTGGTGAGAAACTGGTGAAAACTGCAGCTCCAGTGCAGCCTGGCTGAGGGCATTCTATTCTATTCTATTCTATTTTATTCTATCCATGCAATGCTGTAGGAGGATTAAGCCTTTACCAGTCAGATCAGCCTGGCAGCCCCGGCCTGGCGTCTTGTTTTGATCTCGGGCCATCCACAGCATTTCCTCTGTGCTTGAATCGTCAAATGTCAGATCATTATTTGATCTGTATTTATCAAATAATCCACGCTGGAAACAAGGAGCAATGTGACAAGTAAGTTGTTGTAATGGACATAATTATTGCAATGTTTGTGTCGGAGACATTTTTGTAGATTCTGTAAATGCATGCACCTTCTGATCAGTCAACAGTAAAACAAACAGCTGTAAAAAAAAAAGTTGTTTCTACTGTGGGCCAGTAAAACTGAAGAGCAAATAAATTGGTTGGTTTGTTTTTCCTTTTTGCTCTTTTTTTTTTTTGGTCACAGCTGGGACAGTGTGTTATCTTTTATTTTCAATATTCCAGTTTTGGCATGAATGAGCGAGTGCTTGGAGGGATTTGTTTTTTTTTTTGTCTGGCCTC
Organism: Myripristis murdjan; assembly: GCF_902150065.1. Taxonomy (NCBI): domain Eukaryota; kingdom Metazoa; phylum Chordata; class Actinopteri; order Holocentriformes; family Holocentridae; genus Myripristis; species Myripristis murdjan. The sequence goes on from NC_043980.1 coordinate 10,343,973, forward strand.
AGTCGTCCTGTTGGTTGGTTTGTCCCAGTCGGTTTTGGTATGCTTCGAGCCCTCTCTGCCTGTTTGCCTCTTTATTCAAGTTCAGCCTGGTGTTTCTCTGTGCTCAGCTCCAGCCCTCCACCCCAGATCCCTGGACCCCTGCACTCCTCTGTCTGCTCCTGTCTGGGCACCAAACCTCCCAGCTCCACCACCCACAGATACAGTATGGTAAATACATCCTGTGAAATAGCCTAAAGAAAAAAAATTGCCTTGTAAAATAAAATGCAAATGTTAAAAAAAATAAATAAATAAAGGGAAGGATGACCGGACATGATATCTGCCGGATGTATACAATATCTTCTGAATGTTGCATATTAAGATTACTGTATGACTTGTTTGCTGGATTAAGGTTTTTTGAATTGCCACCACCACAGCAGACTTTTATTTTGAATTAGAGAGCAGGAACTTCCTGCCTGCATGTTGTGAGGGATGGCACTTCAGTCGTTGAAAGAAAAAAGAAAAAAGCAATGAGATGTTTTTCTGTTTTACCATCTGACAGTAGAAAAATGGTTTTAGAGTTTTTTGTTCTGCTGTTGTCGAATAGAGAAAGGAGTGATCTGAGGGTTGATGCACTTCTGTACTTGAGATACTCACCGGAGGCTGTAATCTACTCTCAGATTTACACTGGAGAGTGTAACTTTGGCGACTGGTGGGGGTCTGGATGCACACATTGTACTTTACTAGAACAGGTTCGGACTCTCGCCCACTGAAGATACTTTGGATGTCATGGAGCTTCTTCTTCTCTGCTGAGGGAATCTGAAGACATGGCAGGCTTTTCCTTTGTTGCTCAAAATCAGCAAAAACATCTAAAAAGGAGATTTGTATTCAGTAATGAGCAGCCACAACAATGGAGACCTAGTGATGCATGATACTGGATTGTTTGCCAGTGTTTCTTTTCCACCTAATTAGAGAACATCAAGTCTCTCCTTTAAAGGAATTAACATATATTAATGTTAATGTTAATTCCATTTTCTATTCTATTCTATTCTATTCATGCAATGTTGTAGGAGGATTAAGCCTTTACCGATGTGATCGGCCTGGCAGCCCCCGCCTGCCGTCTTGTTTTGATCTCGGGCCAACCGCGTCACTTCCTCTGTGCTCGAATCCTCAAATGTCAGATCATTATTTGATCTGTATTTCAGATCAAATGATGCACGCTGGAAACAAGGAGCAATGTGACAAGTAAGTTGTTGTAATGGTTATTATTATTACAATGTTTGTGTCAGTAAAGGTATGCACCTTCTGATCAGTCATTTTTCTATTTAACAAGAATAAAACAAACAGCTGTAAAACTGTTTTCCCATCGTGGGCCAGTAAAAAAGAAAATTCACTGCTTGATTTGTTTTTCCTTTTGATGTGAATGAGTGCTTAGTGGGATCTGGTTTTTGTCTGTCTTGAGTCTGTCCTCTCTCTCATCCCAGGCCCTGCTCAGCTCGTCATCACACCCTTCATGCACCCTGTTCCTGCTCTCAGCGCTTGCTGGATCATTACCTCAGTAGTTTTGGTTTGTCCCACTTGGTTTTGGCATGCTTCTAGTTCTAGGCCTTGTAGAAATACAATGTGAGCCTATGTAGTCTAGCCTATGTAGAAATATAATACATATTATATGATGCAGACTATAGGATACTGTACAGGTTGTGTCGCTCACTGTGGATCTGACCAAATTCAAATGTAAAAAATAGATTTGCAAGACAAAGGATCAACAGACATGGTGTGTACCAGATGTATACAATATCTTCTGAATGTTGCATATCAAGATTATTGTGTGGCTTGTTTATTAGATGAAGTTTAATCGAATTGCCACAACCCACCACCACAGCAGACCTTTATTTTGTATTAGAAAGCAGGAATGCAGGCAGGAAAGTTCCTGCCTGCATGTTGTGATGGATGGAAGTTGAGTACTCGAGAAACTCACCCGAGGCTCTATTCTGTTCTCAGGTTCACGGTGCAGAGTGAAACTTCGGCGACTGGTCGGGATCTGGATGCACTCACTGCCTTGTTGTTGGACTTTCACCTTCAGTGACATCAGAGCATTTTTTTCAAATTCAATTTAAAATTTTTGGAAAAACAACAACAACAACAACGCTTTTTCACCTGAGTAGAAGTACAGTGGTGGAAAAAAGTTTTCGGACAACCCATGCATTTGTGAAATATTGCATTAAGAATCACTCTTAGGTCTTCAAGTGCAATTTCTTTTAGTACAGTCACAGCCAAAATACTAAACAAATCATAAAAAAGCCATTAAAAACTTAAAATTGATTGGTTCCATAAAAATACATAAGAAATTTTGAGTATTGGGTCATTTTGGTACCAGTGATGAAGGTCATTCTTTTTATTAAAAGACACAATTTTTGTTGCCAAGCTTGGTGTCTATATAAAGCAGCACATTTGAAAGTTCTTCAGACACAAAAATGGCTAAAACAAGGAACCTAACGCAGGAAACACGCCTGAAGATAAAGATTCTCAGCCAGGAAGGGTACAGCTGCCACCAGATAGCCAGGAAGTGCAGATGCAGTTCTTCAGCAGTTGGATCCACTCTGCAGAAATACAGACGAACCAACAGCTTGGAAGACAAACCAAGATCTGGGCGTCCAAGGGTTTCTTCAGCAAGAAATGACCGCATCCTGATCCGCATGTGCAGGAAAAAAAAACGCTGAATGACATCACAGGAGCTTCAGCAGCAGTGGTCAAACCAAACTGGTGTCCAGTGTTCCACCTGCACTGTACGTGGCCGACTTTTAGATCATGGCTTAAGGTCCTACAAGGCTATCAAGAAGCCCCTGATCAATGAGAGACAGAGGCTAGCCCGGCGTCGTCAAGAATTTAGTTTTGTTAGTTTTTCTTGTAAACAATAAACAAAATAATATAATTTGTATTTGTTTGTATCTGTATAATGCAGCCACACCTTTTGAAACACACAAAAAAAATTTCCACAAATATTTCATGATAATATTTGAGATTGTGTAAAATTTTAAGGGTGTCCGAAAACTTTCCAGCACTGTATTTTGAATGCTTTTGAACTATAGCTCTGTAATATTTTACCTTTTTCTTTCTTTTTTTGTTATCACTATTCTGAGCAACCCCATCTTTGCTTTATTTTTTTCCCATTCTGTGCCTGTTTACTCAAAGTATTTTTCTGTCCATAATAAAATATCCAAAAAGTCCACCTACCTCTTCATTGTGGTGCCAACGTAACAGCTGCGACAGGAGTGGCTTGGTCCCTTGTAGTGGCAGAACTGCAGATGCTCCTCTGTTCTCCTCGCCACTGGCTTCCCCCTCCGTCTGGCTCCCCTCAGCTGTGGTGCCCAGTGAGGCTCTGAGCCTCCTTTCCATCCTCTTCCTGCAGTGGGGGGTCAGCTCCCAGGTGGGCGCTACACCCCCCTTCTTAGTAACTTCACCCTGCTTCTCCAGGGAGTAGAGAAATCGATTGACTTGTTTAGCAGTCTTAAGGCCCAGGTTTTTGGCTATGACAAGAGGAGCAGTCCTCCCTAACTTCAGGAGTAACTGCAGGATTTGCTCCTTCAGGTCTGCCTCAGTGGTGGGCTTAGGTTTTGCAAGTGATTCATATTCCTTTTGGTCAGAATCAAATGGCTCTAAGAGAGAGGAGGAAGAACAGCTGGATGCAGTGTCAGAGTCCTCCTCTCCAAGCTGTCTCCTGTTTTCTTCTGTTTCTACTTTTAGTTCAAGCACGGCTCTGAGTTTCTGAGAGGATTCTGGACTGCCCTGCAGCTGGGAGGGAGAATTTTCCAGTTTGGAATTTTGATTTACGTTGGGGTCTCTGTATGGACTCCACTCAGGAGGGGAAAGTCCTTGCTTAGAGGCTTTTTGGGACCGTTCCAGAGAGTAGAGGGCCTTGGTGACTGTCTTTTTGTCCTGAAGCAGCTTTTTAGCCAGTGCTTTTGCAGAGATACTCTCACCTGGACTCAACGCAGCCAAGGCCTTGTGAACCTGTTCCTCGATGTCAGATGTGGGAGTGAGCTGGCCTTTAATTAAACTCCCATTTGTTGTGCAACTGGACTCAGTGGCTCGGTCCAAACTTTCTCGTCCTCTGTAGGGCCTGTTTGTATGAATGGACAAACTCTGAATACTTTCACACAGAGAGTCTGTTTGGGAGGACGACTCTGTATCTGAGAGCTGGTTAAGGTTGCAGACCGCTCTACCCCGCTCTACAGGTTTAGGGGCTGCCACCTCACCGTGGCCTGGTTGGGGTGGGGCAACAAGACGACGAGCTGCTGACTGGAAGAGATGTGTAAGGAGGTTAGAGCCAGAGCAGTCACTTGGATTTGAGATCTGCTGTGTTCCAGCTGTGGGGTCGAGGGAAGCTGGACCACGCCTGTAGTTCCTCTGCATGGCCTGCATGTGGGGCGACGGAGATTGGTCATACTTCTCTTTTGAAGGCTCTGCTCTATCTTTGCTCATAGCGCAGGGGTCGCGGTGGGAGGGGGCTGGCGGGGCTGGCTATGCAGCGTCTGTACGGGTGTATGTCTTTTTGCACAAATGGCAGAGCGTTGTAAAAAGGGAAGGCAGGCCACAAACTGCACACTGACAGCACCTGAAATGCAAACAGAGGGATGAGGTCAAAGGAGCAGAAATTAACCATATAGCAAAACAATGATGAAAATACACCAGTTCAAATTCTAAAATGGACGGATGGTGGAAAAACAGGCAGCAGCCGAGAGTTGTCCTATTCTGTTCTTATTCTGACCCGACACTCAGACCTTCCTGAATGGCAGCGGCAAAAAAAGACTTTGCCCTACAGGGATCAATAAACTATGACATTAGTATTATCAAAATAAAAGCTGGAAGTGCAGAGGATAACCTGTGTGAGGTATGCTAGCTAGTAAATGCTGTTATGCATATCTTCAGATTAAAACCTAGCCCGGATGATCCTGTCAAACTCAAACTGTGTTAGATAATTCAGACCTTCTTGTGACTATTCTGTTTTATCTCTGGTCTTAAAAATAATTGCTGGCTCTAGGACAATCCTGACTTCACAGCAAATCTTTCACAGAGCAACATTAACCCTCCCTCCAACACCTCACACACTGAAATGCTTATTATTAGCAACCAAAAACGTAGAACCCAGACAGCACAGATGCAATCCAAAATCCCCAATAAACCCACCTCTGGAACAACAAACATCAATTCAGACTGTCATGTCCATAGAAACTGAATGAAAGTGGTCACTCCTGATCAATCTCTGTGGTCATATCTGCCAAAACTAAATAATTTCTATGGTAAAGTCTGGCCCGCACAGTAGGCCTACATATAAATAAATTCAGTGATTCGTGATTAAAGTCATGTTGTGCATTTGTGCCAGCCAGCCCCATCACAGGGTTAGCTGACACAATATTAAAATGCTATAGTTAAAAACAAACTAACTAACGCTGAAGCAACCAATAAAAACGACTTGAACATTTAATTCAAACAAGAACCATTAAAAAAAATGAACATTTAATTGAACAACAACCAAACAACATTTTTACGGAATTCATCAGTGGGAATGTCTAATTACTTTTGCCACTGACCATTCAATCTTTCAAAATACCCCAACAAAATAAAAACATGTATGACGTGTGATGACTCATCGCTTTCCCATCTCATATCAAAATATAGCTGATTCCAATGTCTATAAACTAGAAATAACACATGTCCAACATCTGTATACAGTTTTATAATCCATTTAGTGTACAGATCAGATTTTTACTTTCTATAGGCATACTATAAAACTGAAATGTTACTAGCCTACTACAAAAGAAGTGAAAGTGACTTTTAACCGAGCAGATGAGTTCAGGTCGAGGAGGCATACATTTTGATGTCGCATCGCACAAGACGAGCTTTTTTGACAAGAGATGAATCGACTGTTTTGTGTCGTTTAATGCTGTCGTGTCAAGATGCAGCTCTTTGGAGTCTATCCACTCCCCTCTGTCAACCACACAGCGCTCAGAAAACAAATGAAACCTGGCTGATAACCCTACATGTCCTCCATATTTCTATTTATCAGACCATAATAACTCTACACATCTGACCTTGTGTGAGGGAACAGCGATGAAAAAGTGGGTTTGCGATCCTGTGGCTTCGCGGTAATCAAAAATCATGAAACCTCAGACAGAGAGAGGGGGAGTAGGTGAGAGTCTTCCTCTTTTCGATGAACAAGGTCCGTGATTTCCGCGGCTTCCTGAACAAATACACAAATGCACACAGACGACAAAAGACTCTGATATCCGGCTGTGCTGAAGGAAATAAATGCGATTGGAGGTTATTTTACACAGCCTGGCTCATGTGAAGACAGCGACATGGACCTGAATGGACAGTTTCGTTTTCATTTCCCGGGAAGCGCTAAGAAGTTTCTAGTGTGTCACGTGATTCACCGCGACACCCTCCTCAGACGTCCCGGGACAGGCAGACACAGGTAGATGCTACAGTAGAGCTGATCGGACTGTTTGGTCTGTGAAGGGCAATAAAAGTCTGTTTCTTCTGCGGCTGGTTTTATTTTTAAGGGTCATGCTTGTCTGCTGGCCAGCCAAAAATACTCTAAACAGACTGCTCCAGTTTTATGAAATGATTAAAAAACTTCCGGTCTCCTAAGTTGGCGCATTGAGGGAAAAATATGGAGCAGGGATGGGGGTTAATATCCCCAGCAGCTCAGAGTTTCCGAGATTTTTTCCTCATAAATTTGTATTTATTTCCCTCTGCATATTATCCCGTCCTCTGCCGCCTCCGGATTTTGGCTGACAGTTTTTTTTTGTTTTTTTTTTTCATAACAAACTTTTCTCAAGACTGATTTTAATAGGCAAGGTTTTAATAGTAGGCTAAATCTCTATCGAAGATCTTTGAGATTTCTGAGGATCTATATGTCTGCTCCATCTGTCTTTTATGTATATTTTTATATCTATTTGTTTTTCTGTGCATAATTTTATTTGACTTTTTTCCCACGTGTGTGATGAACTGTGTAAATGTGTGTTTTATAGTACCAGGTTATATAAATAAAGCTTTACATATGGACAGCATCAACACACTGAAGAAAAATCTGTGTTGCCACATCTTGTGAGACTGCGATTTTTTCCTGCAAAGTGTCATTTTAGTGTCAGGCTGTTTGGGGCAGAAGTTACTTCAGTGACAATGAGGCGAAAGACTCGGGCGGCTGCTGGCTCTCCTTTAGACTCCAACACAACCACCGCCACGTGTTTCTGTGCGTTGACATCACATCCTCAGATTCACACAAATGATTTATAAAGATGAGTTAATACAGAAAGAGTGTATGGAAATACATTTTTAGGTGTGATTTGGTCTATCAGAGATTCAAAGCACAAAATGTGCTGGAAACCTTATACAAGGCACGTTTAGGGCTTTTATTTTGAAGACAAAACATACATTTCTGCAGGGTCTGCAAGTCCTGCACCTTTTTTTTCATGTGATGAAACTCCTCGCCACATGGTGGAGCTCGTGGTGTGGTTATTGAAAAATCTCAACAATACCACAAGAAGAAAAATCAATGACGTAAACAATGACAAATACAGAACAATTCCACGTATAAATATGAAATTGTAAATACAAGTAACAAAACAACAACAACAACAACAACAACAACAATAATAATAATAATAAAGACACTGAATTATGAAACAAAAACAGTAAAATGGATCAAATGAAATTATGAGAACTAAGACTTAAGGGCATGTTTTTTTATAATTAGTTTTAAAGAAAAATAAAATGACAAGTCTCTTTAAAAAGGGTAAAGTATTAGGAATTTATATTCTTGATTATATTGCAGCTGAAGCTGTGTGCAAATATTCAGTATAACAGCACTCCCTCTCATGTGATATTGCTTAAATCAAGAATTTGGCTGTAAAATAAATCAAAAAAACAATATTATTGTCCATATTTTGCATGCAAAGAACTGATCTTTGTCTGAGGATTGCATTTGTAGAAATCAGTTTTTGAAAAAGAGGAGTCTGCTCTCTGTGAACCAGCAGAGGGCCTCAGCTGTTTGCTACTAAATTTATAGCAGTATTTATAACAACTGCTACATCACTTTAATCATTCAACCCCTAGGTCAGGAAAGCTTCAATATTTACTGTAATTTTTCTTACAGAAACTGAAACTCGGAAATAAAAGGAAATAGATGTCATCCAACCATTTTAAAGACTGCAGTAAAAGCAAAACTTTATTAACTTTATTATATTACTTCTCCACAGACTGTATCTCTATTACAGGACTGACACAAGACAAGCAGACAATAAAACAAATATACACATATTATAGAAATCCATCAGGTATCAGTCAACAACCCCATTCCACTTGGAATAAAAGATCTGAATCTCTCTGCAGACTAAAACTGCTGTTGTGTTGCTTCAGAAGAAAATGAAAAACACGGCTGGAAAATGTCCAAGATGTTGTGGATCTCCTGGAGAAGATGTGGTGATAACATCCAGCCGACAGTCCGATGTGGAGCGAGTTTGTTGTGGCCATTTTTTGTTATGCTCCCCTTCCAACAGGTGGGGGCAGAGGTGAGCACACATGCAGCCACGCTGTTACAGAACATGGTTATTAACCCTGTCAGCTCCGGCTGCTGAGCATCTTTAAGAGTTTGGACAGTGATGCTATTACACACCTTCAAATCTGGAGATGAAGATTTGTGATGAGGGTGATGATGAAGCTCCTGGGTTAAAAACCTTCAAGACCTTGAACCCAGGATCTTCAGAAAAACGAAACAACTCAACTCAGCTTGCTCCTGTCTGTGTGCAGTTTGCATGTTCTCAATTCGTTTGCATGTCCTCTGGGTGTTTCCTTTCCACAGTGCAAATAAAGGCAGGTCAGGTGAGCTGATGGCTCGAACTTGTCTGTAAATGTGAACGTGTGTGAGTGGCAGCCTGTCCAAGATGTTTCCCTCCCCTCGGCTGCATCCCCATGTGACCCTGAATAGGAGTAAGAAGGTGTGGAAATTAAAAGGTGGATGTCAAATGAACAGAAGAAATAAAAACAATTACATGAGTTAATAATAAATACTCACCTTGTAATTGCTTGTCATTCTTTCTCTCCCTCTTTCTTAAAACACATCCAAATGACCAAAAGGACAGCGACACTTAGAAACACAACCATGGGAATGATGAATAACCAGGATGTGGGCCTACTGCTCTCATCTGTCAGAAGGATTTATAATGAACATCAGCAAAACACACTGAAACATCACGTGCCATTGAGATAAGCCTAAATGTGTGATTTTATATGTGATGTGGGTGATGTAATTCTCCTTACTTGTGCTGTGGTCACTGATATCTTCACTGCAGGATACTGTGACGTTGACTGGAAGAGATTTATTCTCAGCAGGGTTGGCAGCCTCACATCTATAAGATGAGCTGAAATTGTGCTTGTGTACAGTGAGAGGCAGAGAGGGAGCGGTGCGGCTCTGGTTCAGTATCTCCTCTCCTCTGTACCAGGACAGTGTTGTCGCCTCGCTCTTCTTCACAAAACACAGCAAGGTGCAGCTCTCAGCGCTCACACTGGACCTGTTCACTCCAGGCTCTGGGACAGACTCTGAGGACAGTCCAGGAAAACTGCAGTTAGTCAATGAAGATATGTCAATTCAATTCAATCACAATGTTACTTGAACTGGTTCTTAATTAATTGGATATCAATAAATAAACCATTGATTGATTTGTGCAAAATTATTTTTTTTTACTAAAGCTGTGATAAAGTTTCTTATTTTGTAAGTACAGAGCAGTGACTGAGACTGATTTAAAGATGATGATGCACTTCATACAGACAGAAGTGATTAAAAATTGTTAGTTGTTATCAGCAGAGCCAGATGTAACTTACCATGAACTGTGAAGTGATATGATTTACAAAACACCTCCTGTTTTACAATCAATTGTATAAATTCCTGAGTCATTTGTGGACCATTTTGTGATTATCAAGTCTGTCCCTCAAACTTTCCTCCCATATCTTGATTCTCCACTGAGTCACCACACCAACATTCATTCCTCCATAAAAAAGAAATACATCCTCTACAACAGAATCTGTGTCACCAGCCACAGCAGCACAAGACAGTGAGTAGCCACAAAAACCACCACAGCAGCCAGCACGAGGACGATGGATGAGTGGAGGAGGGTGGGGAAGCAGGGCTAAGGACAGCAAGGCACGGGGCAGAGCTGGGCCACCAACCTGAACATGGACACATCAATAAAGCAAAACACAGACACAGCCACTCACACAGACAGAGGAGGACGGGTTAGTCACACAGAAAACAACATGAGACTGAGAGCAGAGGAGGTGAGGAAGAAGGACACGGACAGAAACACAGGAGTGACTGCAGCTGGCTCTTAAAGCTCATAATTCACTTTACACAAAAACAAATCTTTAAAAACTGTTGCCAGTTTCAACAGAACCAGGTGTGACTTACCGTACACTGTGAGCCGATATGATTTTTGAGCACCCTCCGGTTTAGAATCAACTGTATAAATTCCTGAATCGTTTCTCTGCAGTCTTCTGATTGTAAACAGTCCAGTGTTTTTGTCCCAGAAAACTCTGTTCCTGAAACTTTCCTCCGGTAAAGTAATTTCACTGTTTATTACTGCAGCTATAATGGATCTTCCATATGAAAGAAATCCAAACTTCAGTATAGGGTCTGGTAATGTGATGCATCCTCCTTCAGTGCTGGTCAGGTTCTTTACTTCCTGGGCAGCAGATGAGCTCATTACTGTAAAACAATGAAGGAAACAGTCAAACCCTGACAGAAACCTGCAGTGTTTCATTATCACCTTTTATTCCCCAAGGCCCACCTGATCATCAGCGTAATGTGTCAGCACCCATAAGAAAAAAAAAAATTCTCACAAGCTCTTTACTGTAGGTCAAAAAATGTGAATTGTCCATAAAAGTAAACTACTACTCCTACTAAAAAAAATAAAATAATAAAAAATAAATAAATAAATTATAATTATAATAATAAATACAGGTTCCAGTGTTCTGTTCTCTTGTATGACATTTTTCTTGGTGTTGTTTCATCTCTGCAGGACACGTAAGAGATGCAGGACGTAACCCCAAACTAAAACCAAAATGAGACCCAGTGACTGCCTGGCAGATGATTTTCCTCTAACTCGGTTTTTCATGTCTCTGCATCTGTTTCCTGTCTCACTTAGAAAACCTCTGGCCAGCGAACACACACCAGACAGTTTCCTGTTCATGTTCCTGTAAAACGAGGACAGAGTTTATGGCTATCAGTATTTATATGCTTATATAAAGTTGAATTTACATTTCAGTCTCAGTTTAGAGGTTTAAGTACGTTTTGAGGTGTTTTAAAATGCTAATTGCTATTCATGTCTGCTAGAATATTTGCCATTAAATATTATATATATATTTTTAATACATGTACAGGTATTTGTTTTCAACAGGTGCTGTGTAATAAAAAGGATTCATTGAAAAATTTGTCAAATATTTATTAACTACATGAAATGCAGCAGATAGAACAGCAATAATCCTCACTGAGGCATTTTCTCCAAACAATTCTCAACATCAGATGAAGAAACAGCGATGATGAGAAGCAGGAGGGGTTTGTGGGTAATGAGCTGGTCAACAAGAAAGCTCCATGTGGCACTGGAGCTTGTGTTCAAAAATAATTGATAAAAATTCTCCAAATAAATTCTTTATTTATTTACTTGATTAGTTAGTTAGTTAGTTAGCTCGCCTGTTTCACAAGCAGGAAACACAGTCCATTTTTTTTCAGTTTTAGTCTGATCTTTATTTTTAATTTTAGTTTACTATAATACTGTTTAACACCTAGTTTTCATCTTAAAGTGTACCATAATAATTTTGCCATCCAGTCACAAACTCAAAGCTGGTTCCCATAAAGGATTTTGAACAGGGTTATGTCTCATGGCTTTAGATTAATTTCTTTCATCTAAAGATGGGAGAGGATGTTACAGATTTTCCATATTCAAGTAACACAGTGACAGTGTGAATAAATAAATAAAACACACACCCCATCCCACCCGCCCATCCATCCATATAATGCCATATAGTTAAATAGTTACCGATAAGAAAGATTATAATCTCCATCTTTGTTATCATCGTGGTCCATCAGTCTTGAGCTCGTCTCGTATCGCCTGTTTTGCCTCCTTTGGTTTGAACAGTCGTGTAGCTCGAGCAGCTCTCTCTGCCTGGCGTATTGAGAGGAACGCCCCATACTTCCCCCCCTTACCTTATTCACTTTTTTTTATTTCATTCACTTTACCCTTTATTTGTTCCATAAAAAAGAAAACTTCTCATTTTATCCGTCAAATGAGTTCAGTCAACCAGTTAGCAGAAACTGGGGAGGTTTTTGTTGTCTTGAGCGTGAATAATCTCGAATAGACACCATTCTGAACAGTTAACATTACTCCTTGACAACTGTGTGATTTCACAAGGTGTGGCAGCCAAAAATCTCGGTGTTACTTTTGATCCCTGCTTATCCTTTGACAGGCACATTAAGGATATTACCAAGACTGCCTATTTTCACTTACATAATATAGCACAAATTCGGTCTTCCCTGTCCATGGCTGACGCAGAGACCTTAATTCATGCATTTGTTTCAGCCAGACTTGATTACTGCAATGTTCTGTTTTCAGGTCACATTACCCCAATTCTTGCCTCCCTTCATTGGCTTCCTGTGCATATTGGATCTGACTTTAAGGTGCTTCTGTTAACCTACAAAATCTTAAATGGGTTTTCTCCATCTTATCTTTCAGATCTCCTTAAACCTTACATTCCATCACGGGCTCTCCGCTCTCAAAATGTGGGGCTGCTTTGCTTACCTAGGGTTAAGAAGAAGTCAGCAGCCTTTTCCTATCGTGCCCTGCTGCTATGGAATAACCTCCCTGCTGACGTCAGGCAGTCTGAATCTGTTGATTCTTTCAAATCTACGTTAAAAACTCATCTCTTCAGCCTAACTTATGGCTGACAGTGGTACGGTGGGCTGGTTCTCTGTCTCAATGAAGTAACCCAAGCACTCACCTGCCGACGAGATTATTGCTCTCACAGAGCTAATTATCTATCTGTCTTCTGCAGATAATTAATGTTTCACCTTTGTCTCTGTGTGAGTGTGTGTGAATGGTTGATGTGTGTTTGTCCGAGTGCGTGCTCTGTCTATCATTGACCCAGGTCTTCATGGTGTTGGTGGTTGTGTGGCTCAGGTCCCTTGCTGCTCCGGTGGATCTGGCTTCTCTTGGCGTCCTCGTCCCTCATCCGCCAACTGTTTTTACACTACATCCTTTGTATTATACATATATATCTTTTATTGTTTGTTTTCTGTGTCTACAACATCTATTGCACGTCTGTCCGTCCTAGGGAGGGATCCCTCCTCTGTTGCTCCCCTGAGGTTTCTTCCTATTTTTCTCCCTGTTAAAGGGTTTTTTTAGGGAGTTGTTCCTCATCCGATGTGAGGGTCTAAGGACAGAAGATGTTGTACTTCCTGTAAAGCCCTTTACCCTTTGTAATTTGTGATTCTGGGCTATATAAATGAATAAAATTGAATTGAATTGAATTGAACTGAATTGAATCGAATCCAAATTTCATCATGGCAACGTTCTGTCTTGCTAATCTGTATTGTCTCCATTGGATTATTTTGATATCTTGGTGTTGAGGAGATCAAATCAAATCAAACTTTATTTATATAGCACCTTTCATACATAAAAGAAATGCAACACAAAGTACTTTACATTAAAAGACATACACCCCCAACCCCCAAATCCCCCACCCCCTCAGCTAAGCTAAAAACTAAAAGACATCATAGTAAAATACGATCAATACTAAAAGGAATAAAAAACAATATAACAACATTAATGAGTATTAATAAATTAAAAACAGTAAAACAATACAAGCAACATAAATATGTATTAAAGAGTAAAAAGAAAAATTATTTAACAAGCAACTAAAAGACATTAAACAATAGAGGCAGCATAAAAGAGAGGAAAGAGAATCAGTTAAAAGCCAGATTAAAAAGGTGGGTCTTGAGCCTGCCCTTAAAAACATCAACAGTCTCAGCAGCCCTGAGGTTCTCCGGCAGGCTGTTCCACAGACATGGGCCATAATAATAGAATGAAGCTTCACCAGGAGTTTTTGTTCTAACATTGGGAACAGTTAAAACACCGGTACCGGAGGACCTCAGGGTGAGCGAGGGCCGATAGGCTAAAAGCAAGTTCGACAATATAAATATGGAAAGAAAATGTTAAAAAGCTGGTGGGGATTGGGTCATGATCACAAGTTGAGGGGTTCAGGCCACAAATTATTATCCTTTGGCATCTTCTGTTTCAGTGACAGAGCGAGAGACATTCATAACCCAGTGTGCTTTGAAAACCAAACAACAAAAGCAAAAAAGAGGCATCCTGTTCGAGAGCCTTAACAACCAGGAGGTTTGAAGCAGTGTACACACCTAATGGATTCAGGCAAGATGTGAGTCCAGGTGAATTCTTTGATCCCTTATACATCTATGTCTGTCATGAAAGGCAGATGTAAGTTTTTGTTTAAAGAAGAAAAAGTTGCTCTGAAACCCTGTTTTATAGCTGACAGTTAACTTGTTGAAAAAAGTGATGCAACTCAGCGCAATGAGGTTGATCCTAATAACTGGTTCATTGAGTATAGTGTGGGCTGCAGTGGAGGCTTGCAACATTTAGGGTACCTCCATATTATTATTAGGATAGTTAAATTAACAGTAAATATACAGTATATTATCATTGGAGGTACAACTGGGAAGTTGTGATCTGTGTCATCCAGCCAAACAGATGGTAGGTTCCAGCTGTAGAGGTTAACTTTCTGCACTGCATTTCAGATATCAATAACAATCACCTGCTAAAAAGAACAGTTCATCAACACAAAATATTTAAATAGAAATAGTTGCATCAAAACAAATGACGACTGCATAAAATGCCTCCCATCTGAATACTGAAAGCAAGTTCTAGTGTGTGCGAACCATAAATTGTAGTGACCTCACTGCTCTGTTGACACTGGCATATTGAGTCGCAGTTTGACAGCCAACCAAGCCAACACTATTCCTCTTGTTCTGCTGACAGGTGAGACATTTGCTAGTTGATAATTGCTTATTTGTATAAGATGCCTTTGTAGGAGTCGTTTTGAGTCAATGCCAGCAAAACCCCAACATTACTGAAAGCCAGAGTGTCAAAGAGATTTGCATTTGGCTTCTGAGAGCCAAGTAACTGTGACATTGTTTGTCTATTGTCTTCCTGTCACGCTCAAAACTGAAGCATATAAGTGTTCAATCTGACCACAACATGACCTATATGACCCGAAGCTACATAGAGACTCCATCCACCCCCCCAAACCATGTCTGTTTCCGTGGAAACAGTTAACTGAACCACAGAGAAGGGTTTTCTCACAGGCTGTACAAGAATCTTTCCTAGCTACTTATAACCAAATCATTGTTTAACTCAACAACAACTGACATTTTTGTTTATATCTTAATGCTTCCACCAATTATTTGCTGGTTTACAACAAAAAACCAACAAAGAACTGCTGTTACATCTGGGGCTGGGGGGGAAGTTATAGATCAGATCAGTGTTTCTAACAGTCGAGTGGAGACCCCACTGAATACTGTAAAAAGTCAATAAAAAGCTGAGTCAATCACATCAAACAGTTGTTGACAATTTAACTATCCAATTTTAAATGGACACTTTTTACAGTATTTTTTTCTCATGTGAGTGCAGTGGGCCGCTCTCGCCCGTTCTGCCTGCAGGAGAGAAGCTGCCTCCTGCTGCTGTCACTGCTACAACAGGAGGTTGTCAGGAGAACGTTTTCCCGTCCTGTCCTTCTTGCTGCACCAGGAAAGCAGCAGTGAATAAGTGCATCTGGTGGTATGTGATGTTGGGAAAGCAGAGGCGTGTACAGTGATGTGATGACATGGGTCTCTAGTCAAATATGGACAAGCAAACCAGTTCTTAGAAGGTTCACAAATTGAATTAACTTAGAACTGGCACTTCATTCTTGTTGGTGGAGAGGGGCTAACAGTAATCAAGAGCTCTTACACTTGAAACAACTGAGCAGAGTATCACATGTAGTGAAGCTTTGGAGCTGTCCTTTAATTACCATGAACCACCTGGTAGACAGCTGTGATCACAGCTTTCAGCGAGCGGCTGTGTGTGTGTGAGTGTGTGTGTGACTCAGTTACTCATTTTGTCATACTTCATCTGTGTGGTCCAAAAAAAGTTATATGCACATCCGCCAGGACAGGATGAAGGCTTTTCAAATGGGAGCAACCTTCCATATTTGTAAGTCAGTTACCACCGCATTTTCAACCAAAAAAAAAGGGCACTTTAACGCGCGATTTTCAACCAGGAGGGCAACAGGTGGGGCAGTCGCCCCCCTCTGCACGCCACTGCTATTAGGTCTGTCAGAGCAAGACATGTCTAGGGATTTTATTTTGAAAACAAAACATCCATTTCTGCAGGGTCTGCAAGTCCTGCATCTTTTTTTCATGTGATGACACTCCTCGCCACATGGGTAAGCTCGTGGTGTTTATTGAAAAATACTGTAAATTGAAGTAAATAATAACAATAATACAATAATACACCAATAATAATAATAATAATAAAAATAATAATCATCATCATCATCATCATCATCACCATCATCATCGTCATCATTATTATGAAGACAAAGAATGATGAAACAAAGTAAAATTGATCAAATGAAATTATGACAACTAAGACTTAAGATAATAGCAGTATAATAGCACTCCCTCTCATGTGATATTGCTTAAATCAAGAATTTGTCTGTAAAATAAATCAAAAATAATATTGTTGATATTTTGCATGCAAAGAGCTCATCTTTGTCTGAGGCTTGCATGTGCAGAAATCAGTTTTTGAAAAAGAGGAGTCTGCTCTCTGTGAACTAGCAGAGGGCCTCAGCTGTTTACTACTTTCTAATATTAAATTTCTAATATAACTGCTACATCACTTTAATGATTCAACCCCTGTCAAGGTCAGGAAAGCTTAAATATTTACTGTTTTTTTTTTTTTTCCTTACAGAAACTGAAACTCGAAAATAAAAGGAAATCGATGTCACCCAACCATTTTAAAGACTGCAGTAAAAGCAAAACTTTATTTTTTCCTGGAAGGGAAATTACTTCTCCACAGACTGTATCTATTTTACAGGCCTGACTCAAGACAAGCAGACAATAAAACAAATATACACATATTGTAGAAATGCATCAGGCATCAGTCAACAACCCCATTCCACTTGGAATAAAAGATCTGAATCTCTCTGCAGACTAAAACTGCTGTTGTGTTGCTTCAGAAGAAAATGAAAAGCACGGCTAGAAAATCTCCAAGATGTTGTGGATCTCCTGGAGAAGATGTGGTGATAACATCCAGCCGACAGTCCGATGTGGAGCGAGTTTGTTGTGGCCATTTTTTGTTATGTTGCCCTTCCAACAGGTGGGGGCAGAGGCGAGCACACATGCAGCCACACTGTTACAGAACATGGTTATTAACCCCGTCAGCTCCGGCTGCTGAGCATCTTTAAAAGTTTGGACAGTGATGATATTACACACCTTCAAATCTGGAGATGAAGATTTGTGATGAGGGTGATGATGAAGGTCCTGGGATAAAAAACCTTCAAGACCTTGAACCCAGGACCTTGAAAGAAACGAAACAAGTCAACTCAGCTTGCTCCTTTCTGTGTGCAGTTTGCATGTTCTCCATTCGTTTGCATGTCCTCTGGGCGTTTCCTTCCCACAAAGCAAATAAAGGCAGGTCAGGTGAGCTGATGGCTCTAAGTTGTCTGTAAATGTGAACGTGTGTGAGTGGCCGCCTTTCCGGGATGTTTCCCTCCCCCCGGCTGCATCCCCATGTGACCCTGAACAGGAGTAAGAAGGTGTGGAAATGAATAGGTGGATGTCAAATGAACTGAAGAAATAAAAACAATTACATGAGTTAATAATAAATACTCGCCTTGTAATTGTTTGTCATTCTTTCTCTCCCTCTTTCTTAAAACACATCCAAATGACCAAAAGGACAGCGACACTTAGAAACACAACCATGGGAATGATGAATAACCAGGATGTGGGCCTACTGCTCTCACCTGTCAGAAGGATTTATAATGAACATCAGCAAAACACACTTAAACGTCATGTGCCACTGAGATAAGCTTAAATATGTGTGATTTTATATTTGATGTGAGTGATGTAATTCTCCTTACTTGTGCTGCGATCACTGATATTTTCACTGCAGGATACTGTGGGGTTGACTAGAAATGATTTATTCTCAGCAGGGTTGGCAGCCTCACATCTATAAGATGAGCTGAAATTGTGCTTGTGTACAGTGAGAGGCAGAGAGGCAGCAGTGCGGCTCTGGTTCAGTATCTCCTCTCCTCTGTACCAGGACAGTGTCGTCGCCTCGCTCTTCTTCACAAAACACAGCAAGGTGCAGCTCTCAGCGCTCACACTGGACCTGTTCACTCCAGGCTCTGGGACAGGCTCTGAGGACAGTCCAGGAAAACTGCATTTAGTGAAGATGTGTCAATTCAATTTTTACAATATTACTTGAACTGGTTCTTAATTAATTGGATATCAATAAAGAAACCGTTGATTGATTTGTGCAAAATTATTTTTTACTAAAGCTGTGATAAAGTTTCTTATTTTGTAAGTACAGAGAAGTGACTGAGACTGACATTTAAAGATGATGATGCACTTCATACAGACAGAAGTGATTAAAAATTGTTAGTTGTTATCAGCAGAGCCAGATGTAACTTACCATGAACTGTGAAGTGATATGATTTACAAAACACCTGTATAAATTCCTGAGTCATTTGTGTGCTATTTTATGATCTGTCCCTCAAACTTTCCTCCCATATCTTGATTCTCCACTGAGTCACCACACCAACATTCATTCCTCCATAAAAAAAGAAATACATCCTCTACAACAGAGTCTGTGTCACCAGCCACAAAAACCACCACAGCAGCCAGGAAGAGGATGATGGATGAGTGGAGGAGGGTGGGGGGTGGAGGAGCAGGGCTTGGGACAGCAAGGCACGGGGCAGAGCCAGGCCACCGACCTGAATATGGACACATCCATAAAGCAAAACACAGACACAGCCACTCACACAGACAGAGGAGGACGGGTTAGTCACACAGAAAACAACATGAGACTGAGAGCAGAGGAGGTGAGGAAGAAGGACACGGACAGAAACACAGGAGTGACTGCAGCTGGCTCTTAAAGCTCATAGTGCACTTTACACAAAAACAAATCTTTAAAATCTGTTGCCAGTTTCAACAGAACCAGGTGTGACTTACCGTACACTGTGAGCTGATATTTTTTAACACCCTCCGGTTTAGAATCAATTGAATAAATCCCTGAATCGTTTCTCTGCAGTCCTCTGATTGTAAACAGTCCAGTGTTTTTGTCCCAGAAAACTCTGTTCCTGAAACTTTCCTCCAGTACACTGATTTCACTGTTCATTACCACAGCTATATTGGATCCTCCATATAAAAGAAATCCCAACTTCAGTATAGGGTCTGGTAATGTGATGGATCCTCCTTCAGTGCTGGTCAGGTTCTTTACTTCCTGGGCAGCAGATGAGCTCATTACTGTAAAACAACGAGGGAAACAGTCAAACCCTGACAGAAACCTGCCGTGTTTCATTATCACCTTTTCTATCCCAAGGCCCACCTGATCATCAGCATAATGTGTCAGGGCCCATAAGAAAAAATAATTTCTCACAAGCTCTTTATTTAAAAAAAAAAGAAAAAAAAAAAGATAAATGTATATATGTATATGTGTGTGTGTGTGTTTTGTAATTGTG
The DNA here is from genome assembly GCF_902150065.1 of Myripristis murdjan. Classification (NCBI taxonomy): domain Eukaryota; kingdom Metazoa; phylum Chordata; class Actinopteri; order Holocentriformes; family Holocentridae; genus Myripristis; species Myripristis murdjan. Next base: position 10,363,797 of record NC_043980.1, read on the forward strand.
CAAAAACTCTTTGAAATAAACAACAACAATAACAACAACAACATCAATAATAATTTAACAACCAGCTCCAGATGCATAAACAGGTCCGTATCCATAAAATTACATTATCCCAGCAACATCCCAAGTTATTGCCTATGATTTCTTTTAAAAAATGTGATTGGCTCCCTTCCCTTCTTGAATACCATCCAGCAAGAGAAAAAAAACAAAAAAATATTTTAAAGAATGAAGAATTCACTGACCCGACTGACAGGGACCAAAAGCAAACAGCGCCACACATCGACCAACATGGACGAAGCAGTGAACATCAGACTGTTGAAAAGTCAGTCTACTGGTCTAGTAAATGCAGAAATTAACACACAGGAAACAACCCTTATTGGACAAAGCCTCATTTACTTCAATATCTGTTGGTGTCTATTGGCGTTATCTTTCTGAATATTAGGTGGTTAGAAATGGGATTTTTTTGTTTGTTTGTTTAGAAATGTTGAAGCTGTTTCTCTGTAGGAATTTGCTTTGTTCTGTGTTTCCCCCAGTCTTACAAACCTCCCAGTCCCCTTGCTGCTGAAAGTGGACGACCAGCTCAACACACAGACCCAGCTTTAGCAGATTTCTTTTTTTTTTTTTTTTTTCATTTCAGGATGATGGAGTTTGCTGTGCTCTTGTGAAATCCCAAACTTTATGAATTGCCTTGATCTCTGCCTCCTCATGTGAGTTCTTTGGTCTTCAGGTTAAGAGTTTCACACAGATTAGCCATAAATGATCTCATCTCTCACAACCTGCCACTTCAGAATGTCTGAAAGTGAAAACACAACAAATATACAAAATATGACCACGAACTAAACTGACCAAGTGAAGAACAAAAGTTAATATTAAATGTTTTAGTGTTCATTAATTTCACAAGGTTCCAGTGTTCTGTTCTCTCGAATGACGTTTTTCTTGGTGTTGTTTCATCTCTGCAGGACACGTAAGAGATGCAGGACGAAACCCCAAACTAAAACCAAAATGAGACCCAGTGACTGCCTGGCAGATGATTTTCCTCTAACTCGGTTTTTCATGTCTCTGCATCTGTTTCCTGTCTCACTTAGAAAACCTCTGGCCAGCGAACACACACCAGACAGTTTCCTGTTCATGTTCCTGTGAAACGAGGACATAGTTTATGGCTATCAGTATTTATATACTTAAATAAAGTTGAATTTACATTTCAGTTTCAGTTTAGAGGTTTTCACTGTGTATTTAGTACTTTTTGAGGTGTTTAAAAATACTAATTGTTATACATGTCTGCTGGAATATTTGCCATAAAATATTATATATACATTTTTTAATGGAGGTACAGGTATTTGTTTGCAACAGGTGCTTTGAAATAAAAAGGATTCATTGAAAAATCTGTCAAATATTTATTAACTGCATGAAATGCATCAGATACAACAGCAATAATCCTCACTGAGGCATTTTATCCAAACAATTCTCAACATCAGATGAGGAAAGAGTGATAATGAGGAGCAGGAGGGTTTGTGGGTAATGAGCTGGTCAACAAGAAAGCTCCATGTGGCACTGGAGCTTGTGTTAAAAAATAATTGATAAAAATTCTCCAAATAAATTTATTTATTTACTTGATTAGTTAGTTAGTTATTTAGTTCGCCTGTTTCACAAGCAGGAAACACAGTCCATTTTTGTTCAGTTTTAGTCTGATCTTTATTTTTAATTTTAGTTTACTATAATGCTGTTTAACACCTAGTTTTCATCTTAAAGTGTACCGTAATAATTTTGCCATCCAGTCACAAACTCAAAGCTGGTTCCCATATAGGATTTTGAACAGGCTTATGTCTCATGGCTTTAGATTAATTTCTTTCATCTAAACATGGAAGAAGATGTTACAGGATTTTTCATAATCAGGTAACACAGTGACAGTGTGAATAAATAGTACAAACACACCCCATCCCACCCGCCCATCCATCCATATAATGTCATATAGTTAAATAGTTACCAATAAGAAAGATTATAATCTCCATCTTTGTTATCATCGTGGTCCATCAGTCTTGAGCTCGTCTCGTATCGCCTGTTTTGGCTCCTTTGGTTTGAACGGTCGTGTAGCTCGAGCAGCTCTCTCTGCCTGGCGTATTGAGAGGAACGCCCCATACCTCCCTCCTTACCTTCTTCACTGTTTTCATTTCATTCAATTTACCCTTTATTTGTGCCATAAAAAAGAAAACTTCTCATTTTATCCATCAAATGAGTTCAGTCAACCAGTTAGCAGAAACTGGGGAGGTTTTTGTTGTCTTGAGCGTGAATGCTCTCGAATAGACACCATTTTGAACAGTTAACATTACTCCTTGACAACTGTGTGATTTCACAAGGTGTGGCAGCCAAAAATCTCGGTGTTACTTTTGATCCCTGCTTATTCTTTGACGGGCACATTAAGGATATTACCAAGACTGCCTATTTTCACTTACATAATATAGCACAAATTCGGTTTTCCCTGTCCATGGCTGACACAGAGACCTTAATTCATGCATTTGTTTCAGCCAGACTTGATTACTGCAATGTTCTGTTTTCAGGTGTCCCACAGGCCAGCACCAAAAGTCTCCAGATGGTTCAAAATGCTGCAGCTAGAGTCTTAACTACAACAAGAAAATCTGATCACATTACTCCAATTCTTGCCTCCCTTCATTGGCTTCCTGTGCATATTGGATCTGACTTTAAGGCACTTCTGTTAACCTACAAAATCTTAAAAGGGTTTTCTCCATCTTACCTTTCGGATCTCCTTAAACCTTACATTCCATCCCGGGCTCTCTGCTCTCAAAATGCGGGGCTGCTTTGCTTACCTACGATTAAGAAGAAGTCAGCAGGTGGCCGGGCCTTTTCCTATCGAGCCCCGCTGCTATGGAATAACCTCCCTGCTGACATGAGGCAATCTGAATCTGTTGATTCTTTTAAATCTAGATTAAAAACTCATCTCTTCAGCCTAGCTTATGGCTGACAGTTAGTGGTACGGTGGGCTGGTTCTCTGTCTCAATGAAGTAACCCAAGCACTCACCTGCCGACGAGATTATTGCTCTCACAGAGCTAATTATCGATCTGTCTTCTGCAGATAATTAATGTTTCACCTTTGTCTCTGTGTGAGTGTGTGTGAATGGTTGATGTGTGTTTGTCAGAGTGCGTGCTCTGTCTATTATTGACCCAGGTCTTCATGGTGTTGGTGGTTGTGTGGCTCGGGTCCCTTGCTGCTCCGGTGCATCTGGCTTCTCTTGGCGTCCTCGTCCCTCATCCGCCAACTGTTTTTACACTACATCCTTTGCATTATACATATATATCTTTTATTGTTTGTTTTCTGTGTCTACAACATCTATTGCATGTCTGTGCGTCCTGGGGAGGGATCCCTCCTCTGTTGTTCCCCTGAGGTTTCTTCCTATTTTTCTCCCTGTTAAAGGGGTTTTTAGGGAGTTGTTCCTTATCCGATGTGAGGGTCTAAGGACAGAAGATGTTGTATTTCCTGTAAAGCCCTTTGAGACAAATTTGTAATTTGTGATTCTGGGCTATATAAATAAATAAAATTGAATTGAATTGAATTGAATTGAATTGAATTGAATCCAAATTTCATCATGGCAACGTTCTGTCTCGCTAATCTGTATTGTCTCCATTGGATTATTTTGATATCTTGGTGTTAAGGAGATCAAATCAAATCAAACTTTATTTATATAGCACCTTTTATACATAAAAGAAATGCAACACAAAGTGCTTTACATTAAAAGACATACACCCCCAATCCCCCACCCCCTCATACGCACTCACACATGCACACACACACAAATACAGCATACTACACACATGCATATACCCCAGGCATACACCCCATCACACCCCAGCCCAGCCCACCTCAACCCAACCCAAAGATAAAATAAAATAAAATATGGCTGAGCACTCAGGGACCAGATGAGGAAACACCCTTCAATCTTTGGGAGCCATCCACACCGAGAGGCGTCCCAGCCCACGACTACAGAGGGCACCACCACAGAGACCACCCTGACCCAGACAGACAGGAGCCCATACCACGGCCATAAGGCCCTGGAGCAGGGCCCCCAACCATCCAGGCCAGGACAGGACAGCACCCAGGACGGCACCCCCGCAGGCAGGCCAGACACAGCTCCCAGTGTGGAAGGCCACCATGAGAAAATCACTGGAGCTAAAAACTAAAAGACATCATAGTAAAATACGATCAATACTAAAAGGAATTAAAAAAAACAATATAACAGCATAAATGAGTATTAATAAATTAAAAACAGTCAAACAATACAAGCAACATAAATATGTATTAAAGAGTAAAAAGAAAAATTATTTAACAAGCAACTAAAAGACATTAAACAATAGAAGCAGCATAAAAGAGTGGAAAGAGAATCAGTTAAAAGCCAGATTAAAAAGGTGGGCCTTGAGCCTGCCCTTAAAAACATCAACAGTCTCAACAGCCCTGAGGTTCTCCGGCAGGCTGTTCCACAGACATGGGCCATAATAATAGAATGAAGCTTCACCAGGAGTTTTTGTTCTAACATTGGGAACAGTTAAAACACCGGTATCGGAGGACCTCAGGGTGAGCGAGGGCCGATAGGCTAAAAGCAAGTTCGACAATATAAATATGGAAAGAAAATGTTAAAAAGCTGGTGGGGATGGGGTCATGATCACAAGTTGAGGGGTTCAGGCGACAAATTATTATCCTTTGGCATCTTCTGTTTCTGTTTTGCTTTGAAAACCAAACAACAAAAGCAAACAAAGAGGCATCCTGTTCAAGAGCCTTAACAACCAGGACGTTTGAAACAGTGTGTACACACCTAATGGATTCAGGCAAGATGTGAGTCCAGGTGGATTTTTTGATCCCTTATGTCTGTCATGAAAGGCAGATTTTGTTTAAAGAAGAAAAAGTCGCTCTGAAACCCTGTTAAGTTAACTTGTTGAAAAAAGTGATGCAACTCAGCACAATCAAGTTGATCCTAATAATTGGTTCACTGAGTATAGTGTGGGCTACAGTGGAGGCTTGCAACATTTAGGGTACCTCCATATTATTATTATGATAGTTAAATTAACTGTAAATATACAGTGTGTTATCATTGGAGGTACAACTGGGAAGTTGTGATCTGTGTCATCCAGCCGAACAGATGGTAGGTTCCAGCTGTAGAGGTTAACTTTCTGCACTGCATTTCAGATATCAATAACAATCACCTGCTAAAAAGAACAGAAATAATTGCATCAAAACAAATGATGACTGCATAAAATGCTTCCCATCTGAATACTGAAAGCAAATTCTAGTGTGTGCTAACCATAAATTCACGATTCCGACCCGGAGAAATATAGCCAATAGGACTGGCCGATTTCACAAGACCACGCCCCTCATAATTCCACGTCCAACTAATGTCTCACAAACAAACTGCTTTAGCGACAATGTATCACTAGGCTACTAGACTGAAGTCTTGCGGTGAAGAAAATTATTCTCAGTGCATTTACAATACATTAGTAACGTTACTAGTCCTTGACACTAGAAGGCGCTCTAAGACCGCCCAGCTATCCGGTCCCAAACCAGAGGCTGTTTCAGGTGAGGATTCAGTTCACCCAAGGAGGTCAAAAGGAGTTCACCAGGCGTCTTAGCTCCGGACATAACGTTAATGTGTGTTCAGTCTGCGAGCATGTTCACACTTCAGAGGTAAGCAGATGAATTTGTTTAGAAGTAACGTAGCCTTGAGTACTACAGTGGGATATACTAACGTAATGACATGTCCAACAGTGCAACGTTAGCTCCAGCTATAACCAGTGGTTAAAGTGGGATTTGACCGGTGGGGGAGCCCTAAACTTCCATTACTCCTGCCCCTCCCGCCGCATCTTGGCGCTTATGAGAGAGCCATGCAGACTGTGCATGCGAAAATGATCTGTAGTCCGCGGCGCTACTGCCAGTTTGAATTGAATAATTTATTTATTTGACTAAGGTGGCGGAGCTCAGCTCCGGAGGGCTCCGGCCCACTTTAACCCCTGGCTATAACGTTATAACGTTAGCTGTTTGTTGTCGCTAGCCTAAGTTAGCTAGGTAAAATAATTTAGCCCTTTAGTTAAAACCTTCTTGGAGAACATTGTTATGTCAGTCGTTAGATAATGTAGCCCTATATTATCGGGGATTAAAGATAAATCATCTGACATCTTGAAGTTGCAACTGCCGAAGTGAGACCAGGTGATTGCATTGAGGTAGGGCAGTGGCTTGTGAGACATAGCAACAGTAACTATGCGTGCTGCCAGCGTCGGAATGGTGAATTGTAGTGACCTCACTGTTCTGTTGACACTGGCATATTGAGTCGCAGATTGACAGCCAACCCAGCCAACACTATTCCTCTTGTTCTGCAGTCAGGTGAGACATTTGCTAGTTGATAATTGCTTATTTGTATAAGATGCCTTTGTAGGAGTCGTTTTGAGTCAGTGCCAGCAAAACCCCAACATCACTGAAAGCCAGAGTGTCAAAGAGAAAGTCAAAGACAAAAAGACACTAAATGGGACAAAGTGTTGCCTCCTGACTCACATCTCCATTACATCTTTTGCATTTGGCTTCTGAGAGCCAAGTAACCTTGACATTGTTTGTCTATTGTCTTCCTGTCACGCTCAAAACTGAAGCATATAAGTGTTCAATCTGACCACAACATGACCTATATGACCCGAAGCTACATAGAGACTCCATCCACCCCCCCAAACCACGTATGTTTCCGTGGAAACAGTTAACTGGACCACAGAGAAGGGTTTTCTCACAGGTTGTACAAGAATGTTTCCTAGCTACTTATAACCAAGTCATTGTTTAACTCAACAACAACTGACATTTTTGTTTATGTCTTAATGCTTCCATCAATTATTTGCTGGTTTACAACAAAAAACCAACAAAGAACTGCTGTTACATCTGGGGCTGAGGGAGGAATGATAGATCAGATCAGTGTTTCTAACAGCCGAGTGGAGACCCCACTGAATACTGTAAAAATTGGATAGAAAGCTGAGTCAATCACATCAAACAGTTGTTGACAATTTAACTATCCAATTTTAAATGGACACTTTTTACAGTATTTATTTCTCATGTGAGTGCAGTGGGCCGCTCTCCCCCGTTCTGCCTGCAGGAGAGAAACTGCCTCCTGCTGCTGTCACTGCTACAGCAGGAGGTTGTCAGGAGATCGTTTTCCCGTCTTGTCCTTCTTGCTGCACCAGGAAAGCAGCAGTGAATAAGTGCGTCTGGTGGTATGTGATGCTGGGAAAGCAGAGGCGTGTACAGTGATGTGATGACATGGGTCTCTAGTCAAATATGGACAAGCAAACCAGTTCTTAGAAGGTTCACAAATTGAATTAACTTAGAACTGGCACTTCATTCTTGTTGGTGGAGAGGGGCTAACTGTGATCAAGAGCTCTTACAGTTGAGCTTTGAATGCCTGGTGAAACAACTGAGCAAAGTATCACATGTAGTGAAGCTTTGGAGCTGTCCTTTAATTACCATGAACCACCTGGTAGACAGCTGTGATCACAGCTTTCAGCGAGCGGCTGTGTGTGTGTGTGAGTGTGTGTGTGACTCAGTTACTCATTTTGTCATACTTCATCTGGTGTGGTCCAAAAAAAGTTATATGCACATCCGTCAGGACAGGATGAAGGCTTTTCAAATGGGAGCAACCTTCCATATTTGTAAGTCAGTTACCACCGCGTTTTCAACCAAAAAAAAAGGGCACTTTAACGCGCGATTTCAACCAGGAGGGCAACAGGTGGGGCAGTCGCCCCCCTCTGCACGCCACTGCTATTAGGTCTGTCAGAGCAAGACATGTCTAGGGATTTTATTTTGAAAACAAAACATCCATTTCTGCAGGGTCTGCAAGTCCTGCACCTTTTTTTCATGTGATGACACTCCTCGGCACGCGGGGAAGCACGTGGTGTTTATTGAAAAATACTGTAATGAGAAATACAGAACTGATCAATCCCATGTATAAATATGGAATTGTAAATTCAAGTAAATAATAACAATAATACAATAATACAACAATAATAATAATAATAAAAAATCATCATCATCATCATCATCATCATCATCATCATCACCATCATCATCATCATTATGAAGACAAAGAATGATGAAACAAAGTAAAATTGATCAAATGAAATTATGACAACTAAGACTTAAGATAATAGCAGTATAATAGCACTCCCTCTCATGTGATGTTGCTTAAATCAAGAATTTGTCTGTAAAATAAATCAAAAATAATATTGTTGTTGATATTTTTCATGCAAAGAGCTGATCTTTGTCTGAGGCTTGCATGTGCAGAAATCAGTTTTTGAAAAAGAGGAGTCTGTTCTCTGTGAACCAGCAGAGGGCCTCAGCTGTTTACGACTTTTTAATATTAAATTTCTAATATAACTGCTACATCACTTTAATGATTCAACCCCTGTCCAGGTCAGGAAAGCTTAAATATTTACTGTTTTTTTTTTCCTTACAGAAACTGAAACTCGAAAATAAAAGGAAATCGATGTCACCCAACCATTTTAAAGACTGCAGTAAAAGCAAAACTTTATTTTTTCCTGGCAGGGAAATTACTTCTCCACAGACTGTATCTATATTAGAGGCCTGACTCAAGACAAGCAGACAATAAAACAAATATACACATATTGTAGAAATGCATCAGGCATCAGTCAACAACCCCATTCCACTTGGAATAAAAGATCTGAATCTCTCTGCAGACTAAAACTGCTGTTGTGTTGCTTCAGAAGAAAATGAAAAACACGGCTAGAAAATCTCCAAGATGTTGTGGATCTCCTGGAGAAGATGTGGTGATAACATCCAGCCGACAGTCCGATGTGGAGCGAGTTTGTTGTGGCCATTTTTTGTTATGTTGCCCTTCCAACAGGTGGGAGCAGAGGCGAGCACACATGCAGCCACGCTGTTACAGTACATGGTTATTAACCCCATCAGCTCCGGCTGCTGAGCATCTTTAAAAGTTTGGACAGTGATGCTATTACACACCTTCAAATCTGGAGATGAAGATTTGTGATGAGGGTGATGATGAAGGTCCTGGGATAAAAAACCTTCAAGACCTTGAACCCAGGACCTTGAAAGAAACGAAACAAGTCAACTCAGCTTGCTCCTTTCTGTGTGCAGTTTGCATGTTCTCAATTCGTTTGCATGTCCTCTGGGTGTTTCCTTCCCACAAAGCAAATAAAGGCAGGTCAGGTGAGCTGATGGCTCTAAGTTGTCTGTAAATGTGAACGTGTGTGAGTGGCCGCCTTTCCGGGATGTTTCCCTCCCCTCGGCTGCGTCCCCATGTGACCCTGAATAGGAGGAAGAAGGTGTGAAAATGAATAGGCGGATGTCAAATGAACAGGAGAAATAAAAACAATTACATGAATAAATAATAAATACTTGCCTTGTAATTGCTTGTCATTCTTTCTCTCCCTCTTTCTTAAAACACATCCAAATGATCAAAATGACAGCGACACTTAGAAACACCACCATGGGAACGATGAATAACCAGGATGTGGGCCTACTGCTCTCATCTGTCAGAAGTATTTATAATGAACATCAGCAAAACACACTGAAACATGATGTGCCATTGAGATAAGCTTAAATATGTGTGATTTTATATGTGATGTGAGTGAGGTAATTCTCCTTACTTGTGCTGCGATCACTGATATCTTCACTGCAGAATGCTGTGAAGTTGACTGGAAGTGATTTTTTCTCAGCAGGGTTGGCAGCCTCACATCTATAAGATGAGCTGAAATGGTGCTTGTGTACAGTGAGAGGCAGAGAGGCAGCGGTGCTGCTCTGGTTCAGTATCTCCTCTCCTCTGTACCAGGACAGTGTCGTCGCCTCGCTCTTCTTCACAAAACACAGCAAGGTGCAGCTCTCAGCGCTCACACTGGACCTGTTCACTCCAGGCTGTGGGACAGACTCTGAGGACAGTACAGGAAAACTGCATTTAGTGAAGATGTGTCAATTCAATTTTTACAATATTACTTGAACTGGTTCTTAATTAATTGGATATCAATAAAGAAACCGTTGACTGATTTGTGCAAAATTATTTTTACTAAAGCTGTGATAAAGTTTCTTATTTTATAGGTAGCACTAGGAGTATGTATAGGAGTGACTGAGACTGACATTTAAAGATCATGATGTATTTGATACAGACAGAAGTGATTAAAAGTTGTTGTTAGTTGTTTTACAAAAAATTGTACAAATTCCTGACTCATTTGTGGACCAATTTGTGATTATCAAGTCTGTCCCTCAAACTTTCCTCCCATATCTTGATTGTCCAGTGAGTCACCACACCAACATTCATTCCTCCATAAAAAAAGAAATATATCCTCTACAACAGAATCTGTGTCACTAGCCACAGCAGCACAAGACAGTGAGCAGCCACAAAAACCACCACAGCAGCCAGGATGAGGATGATGGATGAGTGGAGGAGGGTGGGGGGGGGGTGAGCAGGGCTAGGGACAGCAAGGCACGGGGCAAAGCCAGGCCACCGACCTGAACATGGACACATCCATAAAGAATAACACAGACACAGCCATTCACACAGACAGAGGAGGACGGGTTAGTCACACAGAAAACAACATGAGACTGAGAGCAGAGGAGGTGAGGAAGAGGGACACGGACAGAAACACAGGAGTGACTGCAGCTGAGCTCATAGTGCACTTTACACAAAAACAAATCTGCAAAATCTGTTGCCAGTTTCAACAGAACCAGGTGTGACTTACCGTACACTGTGAGCCGATATGATGTTAAAACACCCTTTGTTTTAGAATCAACTGTATAACTTCCTGAATCATTTCTCTGCAGTCCTATGATTGTAAACAGTCCAGTGTTTTTGTCCCAGAAAACTCTGTTCCTGAAACTTTCCTCTGTTAACTTAATTTCACTGTTGATTACCACAGCTATATTGGATTTTCCATATAAAAGAAATCCCAACGTCAGTACAGGGTCTGGTAATGTGATGGATCCTCCTTCAGTGCTGGTCAGGTTCTTTACTTCCTGGGCAGCAGATGAGCTCATTACTGTAAAGCAATGAATGAAACAGTCAAACCCTGACAGAAACCTGTAGTGTTTCATCATCACCTTTTATTCCCCAAGGCCCACCTGTTCATCAACGTAATGTGTCAGCACCCATAAGAAAAAAAAAATTCTCACAAGCTCTTTGCTGTAGGTAAAAAAATGCGAATTGTCCATAAAAGTAGACTACTACTACTACTACTACTACTAAAAATAATAATAATAGTAATAGTAATAAATACATAAAATGGCCAAAGAAAATCCATAAAAAAAATTGAATATTACAGTCTCCACAGAATATATAATTTGTAACTGTGCAAAAATAAAAGTCTTTGAAATAAACAACAACAACAACAATAATAATAATTTAACAAACAGCTCCAGATGTATAAACAGGTCCGTATCCATAAAATCACATTATCCCAGCAACATCTCAAGTTATTGCCTATGATTTTTTTAAAAATTGTGATTGGCTAGATAAAAAGCAAACAAATATTTTAAAGAATGTGGAAGTCACTGACCCGACTGACAGGGACTGAAAGTGAACAGCGCCACACATCGACCAACGTGGACAAAGCAGTGAACATCAGACTGTTGAAAAGTCATTTGCCAAACCTGATGTTTTTTGATAGTGAATCTGGGTTGTGGGTCTTGCATCAATGGGTGGGTCAGGCAGAGAACTGATTTAGAAAAAACTGCAAGTAACCAGTTGCGTGCAGTGCTGAGCTGTGTGGGTTTAGGTCGGACACGGGTCGGTGTTGGACAGGTTTGTGTCTGACACCCATCCTACACCAATTACTGCTTCTACTTCAGTAAATGCAGTAATAAACACACAGGGAAAAAAACCTTATTGGACAAAGCCTCATTTACTTCAAGATCTATTGGTGTCTACTGGCGTTATTCTTCTGAACATTAGGTGGTTAGAAATGTTTTTCTGTATGTTCAGAGTTTTAATTTTGTTGATTTAGCTTCATCACACTGGTCCCTGTCTTTGGTCTGAAGCTGTTTCTCCACAGGAATTTGATTTGTTCTGTGTTTTCCCCAGTCTTACAAACCTCCCAGTCCATTCGCTGCTGAAAGTGGACGACCAGCTCAACATGCAGGGCAGTTGATTTAATTTTGTTTCATTTCAGATTGATGGAGTTTGCTGTGCTCTTGTAACTTTATGAATTGCCTTGATCTCTGCCTCCTCATGTGAGTTCTTTGGTCTTCAAGTTAAGAATTTCAGACAGATTAGCCATAACTGATCTCATCTCTCACAACCTGCCACCTGAGGATGTCTGAAAGTGAAAACACTCCAAATATACAAAATATGACCATGAATTAAACTGACCAAGTGAAGAACAAAAGTAAATATTTAAATGTTTTATTGTTCATTCATTTCACAAGGTTCCCGTGTTCTGTTCTCTTGTATGACATTTTTCTTGGTGTCGTTTCATCTCTGCAGGACACGTGACGTCCTGCAGAGATGCAGGACGTAACCCCAAACTAAAACCAAAATGAGACCCAGTGACTGCCTGGCAGAAGATTTTCCTCTAACTCGGTTTTTCATGTCTCTGCATCTGTTTCCTGTCTCACTTAGAAAACCTCTGGCCAGCGAACACACACCAGACAGTTTCCTGTTCATGTTCCTGTGAAACAAGGACATAGTTTATGGCTTTCAGTATTTATATACTTATATAAAGTTGAATTTCAGTTTCAGTTTAGAGGTTTTAGCTGTGTATTTAGTACTTTTTGAGGTGTTTTAAAATACTAATTGCTATCCATGTCTGCTAGAATATTTGCCATTAAATATTCTATATATTTTTGAATACAGGTACAGGTATTTGTTTGCAACAGGTGCTGTGTAATAAAAAGGATTCATTGAAAAATCTGTCAAATATTTATTAACTGCATGAAAGCAGTTCATAAAGCAGATACAACAGCAATAATCCTCACTGATGCATTTTCTGCAAACAATTCTCAACATTAGGTGAAGAAACAGTGATGATGAGAAGCAGGAGGGATTTGTGGGTAATGAGCTGGTCAACAGGAAAGCCCCATGTGGCACTGGAGCTTGTGCTAAAAAATAATTGATAAAAATTTTCCAAATAAATTATTTATTTACTTGATTAGTTAATCAGTTAGTTAGTTAGTTTGCGTGTTTCACAAGCAGGAAAGAGTCCGTTTTTGTTCAGTTTTAGTCTGATCTTTATTTTTAATTTTAGTTGACTATAATGCTCTTTAACACCTAGTTTTCATCTTAAATTGTACCATAATAATTTTGCCATCCAGTCATGGTTCCCATAAAGGATTTTGAACAGGGTTATGTCTCATGGCTTTAAATTAATTTCTTTCATCTAAACATGGAAGAGGATGTTACAGGATTTTCCATATTCAGGTAACACAGTGAGTGTGAATAAATAAATAATACACACACCCCATACCACCCGCCCACCCATCCATTAATGGCATATAGTTAAATAGTTACCGATAAGAAAGATTAAAATCTCCATCTTTGTTATCATTGTGGTCCATCAGTCTTGAGCTCATCTTGTATCGCCTGTTTTGGCTCCTTTGGTTTGAATAGTCGTGTAGCTCGAGCAGCTCTCTCTGCCTGGCGTATTGAGAGGAACGCCCCATACCTCCCTCCTTACCTTCTTCACTGTTTTCATTTAATTCACTTTACCCTTTATTTGTGCCATAAAAAAGAAAACTTCTCATTTTATCCATCAAATGAGTTCAGTCAACCAATTAGGAGAAACTGGGGAGGTTTTTGTTGTCTTGAGCGTGAATGCTCTCGAAATCAAATTTAATCAAGGCGAAGTTCTGTCTTGCTAATCTGTATTGTCTCCATTGGATTATTTTGATATCTTGGTGTTGAGGAGATCCAGAAGAATCCTTTTGAAAACAGTCCAACTAGTACGACATATAATAATAATAATAATGAGAAGAAGAAGAAGAAGAAGAAGAAGAAGAAGAAGACGCAAGGGAAAACACAGAGAGAAATTTTATTTGTAGAGCACATGTAAAGCAGAGTAAAAACAGTGGAGAGACCGGTATGACAATTAAAATGGTAAAGTGAGGTAAGATGATAAGATGATGATAAAATACAAATAAAAGAGACTAATACAACATGCATGTTAAGTAAATGCATAATTTGCAGGACAAGAGCACGTCCAAACAATGACACTCGAACAGCCTCAACATAACGTTTTGTCTGGAAAGTGGAATCAGTGGAGAAAAACTGTTGCCATGGCAAATTTAGTAATAGCTCCTAAATTTTCTTTTATCCTTCCTATTATTTACTGTAGTTGGAGGAAGTTGTGTGTGTTCCATGCATTTATGTCAAAGATGCTGTTGATGAACAGGATTATATCATCTGATGTGACAGATACATAAAACTAAGTATCATCTGCAAAACAGTAGAAACTCATACCATATTTGTGGATGATGGCACTAAGTGGCCAAAACTAAATAGTAAGGGCCCAGGACTGAGCCCTGGGGCACACCTCAGACGCTCACCTTAGTGCTTACATCCAGGAGCACTAAAACACAGAGCATTTTCCCATCGAGATTAACTCTGAGAACATTTACCATTTTAACCAGTGCTGTAAAAAATGTAATTTATCAAAAATACATTAATGCTTAAATGGGAAAACTGAAGTAAAAACAGCCCAGCAACTAATTTAGACTGGCAGAACTGTGGGTGCCCTTTAAAAAAAAAAAAAAAAAAAAAGTCTGGAAAAAAAGTCTGACAAAAGAAATATGGAAAGAAAATGTTAAAAAGCTGGTGGGGATGGGGTCATGGTCGCAAGTTGAGAGGTTCAGGCGACAAATTATTATCCTTTGGCATCTTCTGTTTCTGTTTTGCTTTGAAAACCAAACAACAAAAGCAAACAGAGGCATCCTGTTCGAGAGCCTTGACAACCAGGAGGTTTGAAGCAGTGTACACACCTAATGGATTCAGGCACGCTGTGAGTCCAGGTGGATTCTTTGATCCCTTATACATCTATGTCTGTCATGAAAGGCAGATGTAAGTTTTTGTTTAAAGAAGAAAAAGTTGCTCTGAAACCCTGTTTTATAGCTGACAGTTAACTTGTTGAAAAAAGGGATGCAACTCAGCGCAATGAGGTTGATCCTAATAATTGATTCACTGAGTGGCTGCAGTGGAGGCTTGCAACATTTAGGGCACCTCCATATTATTATTAGGATAGTTAAATTAACTGTAAATATACAGTGTGTTATC